>NC_089581.1:169558399-169800372 GCF_019320115.1 Miscanthus floridulus | reverse complement strand
GGCAACGGAGAAGGAACACATGATATGGATGACATATCGCAAGGATCGGAGGATGACGAAGTTGATGTTGCCTCCGTGGATGAAGATGACTTTACTTCGGGGCCAAGTACTTGGGATGATGTGTTGGAGGATGAGTACATGTCTGAGCCTAGCAGCAAGGACTAAAGTGATTGTTGTGAGGGAGGGTTTTCGGATGCAATAGGAGTCCCAGCTGATGGGTCATTGAGACTGGAGTACAATGACATTGAATTGAGGCAATTGAAGGTTGTCCATGTGGGGGGTACCCTTGGTACCAAATTTCATGGACATTAGTATGGTTGACCAGGCAATATGTGACACTGGTTTGTCATTGTTGGCCGATGAGGTACTAGATACTGAGGAGGTGGAGATTAAGAAGGGAATGATATTTGATACGTTGGAGCATCTCAAGTATTTCCTGATGGATTATGCCATTCAGTTTCATAGGCCGTATTATGTGAGCCACTCCGACAAGAACAAGAGATACATGGTCCTTTGTAAGAACGGATGTTGTGGCAGAACTGCCCAAAATAACACACTTTCGGAGGCGCTCGTCTTCCACTAGACACTAAGCACCTCAAAAGTGAGCTACATCAGATAATTCTGTCGAGCACACCCCAAGGGAGAAACTCAAAATAATCCAAGTTTACATCCAGAATCCAATAATGAGTACGAACTTACAATACTTAGTCCATTTCATACAACAAGAGTTCTTGGAAATTATTTATCATAATACTAGAGTTCAGAGTATAATAATTAAACTATAGAATGAAAATAACATCTTGCAGAATGAAACAAGGATCCGTTGGTGCCCTCTAGAAGAATCCTCCACATAAGAACTACTCCTCAAGCTGCACCTGCAACAGGGGTAAATAAACCCTAAGTACACAATGTACTCGCAAGACTTACCCGACTAGTGGGAATAGTTTTTCCGACTCTCAAGGATGTGATAGGCAATATGGGTTTGCTATTTTCTTTTATTTGCAGAAACCATTACTAATAGTTCATCCTTACAATCAAGTTTTATTAGCAATCATGATTACTTCATTAGCTAACCATTCTAGGTAAGCACCTGTTCTACTTTCAAGTAAGGGTTGAGCAATCAGAACCAATTTAACTTTCATATTCTAGTTCTTACTACGGTGCTACACCATAGCCAAGTCGTACCGTCTCACGAAAATAGCGATTCATGAACTAATGTATCATAGCTGGGTACTCCAAAACATACACCCTATTTATACCCTAGGCACAAACAAGACCAACCCATTCCACTCCTGTCACAGGGTCCAGGTCCCCATCCAAACTTGGACTCTAAACCCCCACACTTGAGACTTGGTCTCAACATGGTGCTTAGACCTCCACCTTTCCCCACCTCCAATCAATCAGTCCAGAAAGAGCTAGAACCCACAATAAGAGAGGAACGAGCCTTCCCGCTCTCATAAGTAAGTATGTGCTCATGATAATAAGTCTATGACCTGACTACCATCCACAACAACAGACGGTTCTCAATCGATACGGATAGGGAAAACAGTGTAACCAAGCCATGCCCTATGGCCGCGGGACACAACTCATCACACCCACCAATACCCATACCATATCCCTGCTCGGTCCTCTATTTTCCTTTCATCATTTTTATCATGAGAGTAATTATGATAATCACCTATTATGAGTAACGGCAGGTTACTCATGCTACCAAAAACCTAAGCATAACAACTACTCGAACCTGCACTAGTAAGACTCATAGGATAGATATATCTATGCATGTGGTTTCCATAAAAATCCTATAACGTAAATGCACATCACATATATATATTCAGTGATTATAAAAAATAAGGGTTATGCACCGGCTTGCCTTAGGCAGGTACAGTGTCAACTGAGTCAGTCGGTGGTGGCTCCAGGACCTCCTCCTACATGAGAATCTCCTCCTCGTACTCCTCGATGATCTCCTTGAACTCGTGCTCACTGGTGGTCATGATCTGCACCGACACGTTCTCTATATGCATGCAATGATGATGATGCAGCTATTTAGTATTTAGGCAACAACAACACTTAAAATAGGAACACACATATAAAACTACTAAGCTTACTCCAATGACTAAGATACTAAGCTAACTATCATTTTTACCAAGCAAAGTGTTGGGTTCAACTAACAAACACCTAGCTTTACAAATTAAGGATATATCTTTATTTCTACTAATGATTTAATGTATATTGAAACAAAGGACATTTAACTACCCTAATGCTTGGTCAATTCTAAGGCTTCAAAAATTATAGTAAGCACATAATAGTATAATGAAGCTACTGTAAAAATTTTAGGATTAAAGCTATCACTAATTTACCACAAAAATTCCTACAATATTTAACCTAATAATATTAAGTACTCCCAAATGATTTAATAGCCCCAAGTATCAACATGTATATGTATACAATAATTACACCAAAAGATAGATCACAATTTTAAGAACCTAACAAATTTGTTTCACAATTTTTAGGCATCTACAAGATTTTATATTAATTAAACAAAACTGGCTCTCGAATAAAAATATAAAGCTATTTCTAATTCTTTACGAAAAAGAGAAACCAAAGTGGCCCACAACGCGTGGCCCACTGATGCGGCCCACGCGAGCGCCGGCCCATGGCGGGGGAGTCTCGCGCGCGTTGGCGCTTTTGCAAAAGAGACCTCACACTTCTCCCAAATCACAACTAAGTGCTAACACTATTTTTCCCTCCCTCAGACCTTCTCACTTAACCCCCGCCCTTTTCCTAATTCACCCGCGTACACCCCCGATGGCTCAGTGCATAGCGGCGCGGCGGACGATGACATAGCACGGTCGCACCGGCCACTTGGGACATGCGTCGGCCCACCTATCGGGTCACTCACCATCCCCAACCCAAGCGGCTACGCTAAGCAGCAACAAGGGGCAGTGGGACTCACTGGAGCTAGTTGCGGCGACGCGTGGTCGTCCGCGACGGTGGCGTGGCTGCCCCGGTGAACCAGAGCACCTAAGAACCTAACTGGCTAGTGAGGGAGAATTAGTAGACTACCATGGACCTAGCCAAGGTGACAGTTGGGGTGGATAAGGTGTGGCCACGTGCGGCCGAGCCATGCACCGGCGCACCATAGTGGCGCGGTCACATCAGTGATGATGGGGAGACGATAGCGGTTCCACTGGCGTGCGCAAGGTGGAGAGGGAGGCAAGGCAAAGCTAGTGGTGCAGGTGAATTGGCTCAGGAGGGACGGTAGGAGGGTTGCCCTTGTCCACGGCTAGACACGGCCTTATCGACACAACGGCAGGAAAAGCGCCAAATTGGAGCTTGGCAGTGCTTTGTTCATGGCTAGGTGGGGTCGTGCAGCGAGAGAACTTGATGGTGAAGCCACAAATGTGTGTAATTAAATGGAAGTGATCACTCAGTGTCCAATTTGATGGTGCGGCTCAATGGTGGCAATAGAGGAAGAGAGAGAGACATGGTGGCAAGTGGGCTCGTCTCGATCTCGCCTTGGCAGGATGTGGTCGGTGTGATCTAAGTGTTGCGCATGCAGACACAATCGGACAGGCGTGTGCATCCATTGACCGGCATGGCCTGCGTGGGCATAGTGCCATTAATGGCAAGGTGATGACGATCTTGGCCACGTGCTCACGGCATCTAACCGGGCCAGCAGCAGGGTATAGGCACAAGGGACAAGCGCTGACGCAATGGTGAAGCGACGACACCAACAGCGGTTGTGTCATGGCATGAGGTGGGTCTATGGTGTGGCAGCATGGCGAGGCCAGCTGCAGCGTCGCTCGGTCGTGTGAGTAGCAGCAGGTGGGGCAGGGTGGTCGTTGGGCACGATGGCCAGTGGTTGGCTAGGCCAGCGGCCAGCAGCAGGCGCTACGACCAAGGGTGGCCAAGCCATGGCTAGACCGAGCGTGGGCTTGGCCGGCCAGCATGCAACCACACGCATAGGCCTGACAGCCCAAGCCTGAGTGCGTGAACGAATTTTAAAGAAGCCGTAAAAACTAAACGATTGATCTTGGAACCAAGCCACCTTCACCATGCTCAAGAGATCATATTAGGCTACCCCTACGAACTAAAACATAGAATTACTCTTTAACTAGATTTCTCGGAATAAATTCGCAAACCTGGTGCTGTCAAACTATTTTTGAACTTACAAATTTTCTAAGTCTTTAAGCTAGTTTTGATTTCAAGTTTGATTTCTAAGCTATTGGAAACACTAACTAGCAATATTATTTTTCTACAGCAAAGGATGCATTGCCATCTACAAAGTTTGTACTTTAAGCTTTATTTAGGTGCCACATATATGTTCTATAGTATTTTTGCTCAATAAAAATTGGTTTTCAACCCTACTTGATATACATGAGCTATTGAATCAACTTTCATTTAGCATTTTTATTAGTCATTTTAGGTTATAAAAAATTTATCTACACGCTTTATCACATGCATTATCACATAAACATGATGCTCATGACATGGTTCAGTAGTTTGTTAGGGTGTAACACCGAGGGTGTTACAAATGTCAATGGGGTCTATGGGCTCGGAGGTAGAGAAATGAAAGTGGAAGATTCGTAATGTGAGGCAACCTCACACGTGTCAATCTTCAAAGCCGAAGGGTGTGCACGCCCAAAACATAGCCCGTTACTTTATTCGTCGTCTTGTTGGCACGATTAGGGCTGATAGTGACACATTTGCTTAAGCATGATCGAGACCATATTTGGGTTCACTGGTTATAGAGTGAAGTACTCAAAGGCATCACGGGCAAAGCAACATGCTATAGAGTTGCTATCGGGTGATTGGAAAGAGGCGTACAACCAAGTTCCTAGGATTCTAAGTGCCATGAAACACTACAATCTAGTCCTTAGGTGGTATTTTTATGTGGGCCGCATTGTCACAGACATGGATGGTGTTCCTACGCATGTTCTGCAGAGAGTTTTTTGGTGTTTTGTTCAGTCCATGGAGGCCTTCAAGCATTGTCGTCTCTTAGTACTTGTTGATAGTACATTCCTGATAGGCAAGTACAAGGGTGTATTGATGATTGCCATTGGAGTGGACCCAAACAATTAACTTGTCCCTTTATCATTCGCTTTGGCTGAGGGTGAGACCGACGACAGTTGGTGTTGGTTCAAGAAGCTTGTAAGATAGAATGTGCTCCATTCATCTCGAAACATATGCATGATCTTAGATTGGCACCATGGTGTGCTGACAGCTACAAAAGAGCATGTAGATGGATGCCATCCTCTTGAGAATCGGTGGTGCATGAGGCACTTTGCCGCCAACATATGGAGGAGGCAGAAGAAAAAGGAGGTAGTGCAGAAGTTGAAGTCACTATGTGGGGTGTCGAACAACAGAAAAGCTTGAAGAGACGCTTATAGAGTTGTAGAAGGTCCTCAATGCTAGGGCAAAGAGTTGGCTTTAGGATTAGATGCCTTAAAGGGACAAGTGGGCTCTTGCATTCGATGTCGGAGGTCTTCGGTACGACATGATGACTACCTATTATTTAGAATCATTCAACAAGGTGTTCAAGGGTATTCGTGCAGTCCCCATGTCAGGTCTTTGGTTCTTTGTCAATCAATGGAACATAGCAAAGGCATCCAAAGAGAAATAGGGTAGAGCCGGTACAAAACACTTGGATCTCTCGGAGATGATAGCTTCCAACCAAGTGGGGGAGGCCTTTGGGCCATCGAGGTTAGTGTATAATATCAGGTCAGCCAGAGGAACAAACCTAGGGGGGGTGAGAAGTACGGTGGTAGGAATTATAGGGTGGACCTTGAGAAAGTGGAATGCTCTTGTAACATTCCACAACTCCTCCATGTCCTTTGCTCGGATGTCATTACAGCTTACAGATGCAGGGGTCTAGACCACGAAAGTAAAAAAAGTTAATGTCTCCTTTTTACCTCATGTCAAAGACTCTCAAAGTGTGGGAGTTGAGCTTCGAGCCTTACCTAGATCTAACACAATGGCCCGAGTACTGTGGGTTGGATTATGTTCCCCATCCGGACCTTCTAAAAACAAAGAAGGGTAGAAGGAAGAAAAAGCAGTTTCGAGGAGTTATGGATGCATCAAACAGGTATAGTGAAGATATGTAAGGTTTTGGCGACTTCAATGAGGCACCGGGATAGGTCCATTGCTCCAAATGTCACAAAATCGGTCATACCACTGCCACACATAAGAAGCATAAGAAGTCAAAGAAATTAGAAACACGGAATGGGAGTCATAGTGGTTCAAAGGTTAGAAAGGTACATACATAGATTAAAATGGGTGTTGCTTATATACTCCATGCATTTGTTCATTAATTTTATACCATCTAGCAAGTTGTATTTACTTTTTCCATATTCTAACGTTGTCTCATCGTTTTCACAATTGCAGCATGGCGCACCCGTAGTTCCCCCTTCTTGAGACCTACTACGACAAGGACCACCGAGTGCACTTGATGGTCGACAACGGTGATGTAAGTGATTTGTACACAATATTTCCTTTTCATGTATAATGTCATTAACCCCGCTATCGATTCTAACGTTGTTTTTTTCTAGACCTTGGTCCCGCTGCATCCCCGAACTCACCGACCGCTCGAGTGGGATGAGCGCTACGCCCTATACCTCTCAAGAGCAGGAGCCGGTTTTCTAGGCTTGGCTAGAGCTATCAATGCTGGCCTCCTAGACATGGATGGTCCCCTCACCGCCTTCATCGACAGGTGGCGTCCAAAGACCCATAGCTTCCACCTACCCTATAGAGAGATGTCCATGCTCATGCAAGTGTTGGCTACATTTTGGGCCTTCACTTGGACAGTCCGACAGTGACAGGCATGGTAGAGGCACTAAACTGGAAGGATATGGTGGAGCAGTTTACCGTGCACTGGCCACCTGACCCTAAAGATGGGAAGAAGGAGAAGAAGAGGTTGGGTGTCAGCTTACCCTAGTTACAACAACACTTCATCAGGTGCCCTCCCCATGCACCGGACGATGTCATTGAGAGGCACGCTTTGTGTCTAGCTATGGTACATGGTGGCATAGTTCCTATTTCTAGATGCTTCTAGGAACACCGTCTCGTGGATGGTCCTACCCTAGCTACATGAGCCATGGTAAAACATAAGCCCAATATAGTTGGGGGTCTACCACTCTTGCTTAGTTGTATCAGGAGCTATGTGAGGGATGTAGGAGGGCCAACCCCAATGCCAACATAGGTGGTTGCACATACTTGCTTTAGATTTGGATTTGGGAGCGCATTCCTATCGGATGGGTGCATAGAGGCAGAGTTGCGGTAAGTTCCTTGCATTTAATTGCTATATGTGTTTCATTTACTACATGCACTATGTGAAATGCTTACAATTGTTTTGTTTTTCAAGCTTGGACACATGGTGACTGTCATCCCCCATATGCTACCTTTGGACATGAATTAAGTTGGTTCGAGGTTAGCCGCAACAACGCTATGTTCAATACTCCAATGATTTGGATGTTTTAACTCTGAATCAGGTTTGTTGTACCACCGAGGCTTCCTTTCATTTTGTTCATAAAGTATCAACATGACCATGTACTAATAACACAAGTTATGGGTTGAATGGGATCCATATGATAGGAAAGACGTACAAGAGTTGAACATGGCCCCATATGTTGAGGCTGAGAAGGTGCTGTGGCGATCCAATGTAGCGATGATCTTCTACTATGTGGTCGAGCACCACTTGCCCTAAAGAGTGATGAAGCAGTTTGGTAGGAATCAAAATTTCCCTCTATAGCACAAGTCAACAACCCATTAGTTGCATGAGTAAGCTAGACTTTGCATGTATCATGACTCACCATTGTATGCATCGTACAAGGCCTCAAAATGTAACATGTGTCATCCTTGCAGGATTTCAAGGAGGAAAAGGTTCAATGGCAACGACTGGCTTCTGAAGCATCAAAAGTACGTGCAAGAGTGGGAAGCTAGAGAGAGGGTGGAATCAGATAATGGGGCTCACGGTGTGACCAACGACTACCGTGCATACCTGGTGTGGCTTCACAGGTCCACAAGAACCAGTGTGCATCCACCGCTGTCTAGCATTCCAATAGATGAAGAAGGGAGCAATGATGAAGACCCCTATGATGTCATGACAAGGACGAGCATGCAGCCGGAGAGAGCGCCTCTTAAGAACTACATGGTAAGCATTTCATTTGAACTATGCCTTGACGCAGCTTCACTTGAAAAGTATGCGGTAATGATGATTATGAATGTATTCTAGGCAAATCAGCTAGCTCACCTTTCTAATGAGGTGGGAGTTTACCTTAGATGTGCAGGAGGGATCGAGAATTCATACCTTGAAGAATTTACCAAGGTAATACCCCTATGCCTATGTATTTCAACTATACCTGGAATGATATGTAACCACTTCTCATTTCACATGACCTTGGTTGCAGAAGGTGTTGACATCCTATCGATGGATGTCTCGCAAGTTGAGTTGCATGCGAGCCAAAGATGTACAAGTGCTAGCTCCCACATCCCAAGGATGACAAACTCGTACAAGCCAAAGGGCAGCGATTGATAGAGCGGAGAGCTCCCGTGCAAGATGTAGGAATGACAAAGACGACGACGATGGAGATGATGATGACATCAATGATCCAATGTATGACCAAGACGAGCTGATGGGTTCCCAACTTGATGAGGCTCCTTAGGGTGCACAAACTCATGTGCGTGTGTCATTACTAAGTAGTACATCAGGCTATTATAAGGGTGTGGATTCAACAGTTCAACTATGCCCTTGAAATAAAGTTGATCATGTGGTTGTTTATCTGTTAGTAGTATGTTAAGTTGCTAGAAGTATGTTAAGCAGTACAAATGGTAATCCACTTGGTCATAAAGTGCTTATTGTGTAATCTTACACTAACCCATGAGTGTTCATGATAGTGGATGGCCAACATCATTGATATTTTATGAAAATGACCACCACTTTACTATTTCCTCATGTTACTCGTTTGACATGTATGTTGTATATGTTTTGTGTAGAGTTCGTCCCAATGCCCATGATGAGGTGAAGGACGAAACATGCGAGGACGTGCCCATGACCGCTCCGATGTCGGCACACCTAATCTCCAATCGACACATCTAGGCCACCTACGTCGCCCTCGAGAACCCTTCACACCTACCTAATTCATCTCTAGCTACTTTGTGAACTATGTCCTTCTTTTGTTGCCTATGTTCATCATGGAACAACTATGTCGACTATGTGCTCATTTGGACTTTGTCGATGACTTGTGAACTGGACTTTGTCAATGGCTTGTGAACTATGTGGACTTTGTGAACTATCGTCGTGTATGAACTATGTGGACTTGATGTTATATGCTATGTTGGTCATTTGTGAACTTGTCACCCATGTTGGGCATCTATGAACTGTTACATGCTATGTATATGTCTCAATTGTACTTATGTGTTAACAAGTGTGTAAGAAATAGAAAAAAAATTGTTTCCAAGCATGTCGCGCCAACAGGGGTGACACAATAGCCATCACAAAATACTGTGCAAATGACTGTCGCGCCATCCTAAGAGGCGAGACAAGGCTGTCGTGTCGGAGTCAATGGCGTGACAAGCCTGTCGCACCACCCATGCCGGCATGACAAGGACTCATAGGCCAGGCCAGACCTCTCTGGTGTTGATGGCTGGCTGGCACGACAGTATCACGCCAGCGTTGGTGGCGTGATAGTATCACACTAGCAACGCCAGTCGTGTTGGCTCAACACTGTCATGCCACCAACACTGGCGTGTCAGCCAGCCATCGACACCTAAGACATCTGGCCTAGCCTGGTGAGACCTTGTCGTGCCAGCATGGGTGGCGCAACAGGCTTGTCGCGCCTTTGACTCCGGCGTGACAGCCTTGTCCTGCCTCTTTGGCTGGTGCTATAGTCCTGGAAATTGGTTAGCTTCGGCCATTACCTCCAAGTGTCTAGCTTTCAATAATTTTTTGGAAACATACATCCTTAAAATTGAATTTTCTTCTTATTTTTCTTCTAAACACAAAATTTCTTGGCCATTTCCTCCAAGTGAGGCTACTTTTGTGAAACCATTTCCTAAGTACCATTTAATAACTTATTGACATTGAATTTTCTTCATGGTTTTTTCCAAACACAAAATTTCTTGGCCATTTCCTCCAAGTGACATTATTTTTGTGAAACCATTTCCTAAATCCACCATTTCATAACTTATTGACATTATATTTTCTTCATGGTTTTGAAACATTGTTCGCATTACACACCATACTGAGTCATATCGTAACAAGTTTGAAGCATTACACATGATAAGGAGTTCAAAGCATTGTTCGAAGGTAGTCATCATCATCCTCACTTACATAAGTGTTCCATCTAGCATATACAAACACTACCACTAACACTGGTCTTCCATCTACCATGAACAAGTACTACCAAATGGCAACCCCAGGCCATTTGCAAAATATGTATGGATCTTGCTGCCTTTGCACAAAAGAAGCAGCGCTATCATACCAGTCCTCCATCTACCATATACAAGACCTACGTAATGCCAAAAGTATTAACATTTGCAAAATATGTACTGCATCATGTAGGCATCAGTTGAGAGGAAACACTACTCATTGTCCTCATCATCATCATTGTCGTCATCATGGTCATGATCATGGTCATCATCATCGTCATCGTCCTCCTCCATGGGTGCGGGGATATGCCCATCGTTTGGTGCATCATCGGGGACTACAAGAACAAAACAATGTCTCATTGGTAACAATTATAAGAAGATGCACAAGTCAAAACATATTTCAAAATCAATTACTCACATAAGTGATGCAAATGCCTTTGGAAAAAGGCCATCTCCCTCTTATCCTTGACCTGCTTAAAGTCATAGGCCTCCTTGTTTTGTCGCCAGAAGCTCATCAACTCAGCCTCGTTATTGTAAAAACTCAGCTATCAACCGAACACTCGAGGAAAGTCCTCTAAAATCCTGTTATGGGTCTTCCATGATGGCATCACTTCCCTGTACCTATTCTCACCTCCATCTGCTTCTCCTCCCACATCCAACGCTTGCTCTCTTTTTCGAGTGGTGAATGTATCTTCAGCCTCTCCACTAACTCTCCATGACCGGTGAAGTTCTCCCAATTGCATGTCCTCCCCACCTAAGCAAACACAAAGCAATGAGCATACAAACCAGTGGCCTATGTTCATGTAGTAACTTCACCGGTTCAGTCAACTCACCCATAACTCAGATGGCCCTCCATAAGCATTGCTACAATAGTATCCGTATTCTAACTCAGACAGAACAACTCCTTCATGAGCCTTGATGCCACACTTGCACTTATGGTCCGACATCTTTGTGCATGGCCATAGCTTAATGCCTGCTTGAAACTCCGCAAATTCAAACTCTGAAGGCCAGTGTGATTTGGGTCCATAGTTGTACTCCTCAAAGTCACAAGATGGGAACCCTCTATACAAAAAACAAATGTTCCAAGTGTAACATTGTATGTGCAAAACACATAAAAGCTTAGAGATAGATTGCTTTCATGAGAACTTACATAATCTGGTGATCCACAGCGATAGAAGGTAGTGAATGCTCCACGTTGGCTGGGAGTAGTTAATTGCGCTGACACTCCACAATGGCATCTAGGAGGATGGGCTAGACGGCGCAAAGTAGCATCAACCTTCTTCGTCTCTGTCATTTCTAGAGGGTTTGGTGGCAGCGGAACCCAATGAACATACTCTGCATATGGAACACTCTTACAGGGTTCATAAGAAAAAACATAATCAACAGCTCAAACATTTCATCGCCATCGATCCACTGATAGAAGCTACATCCCTCTAGTAGGCATCAAGTGTCGAGGGACATCACTTAAGTTGGCAATAGTAGAAAGCACGCCCAACTGATGCGGGATGCCTTGACTGCTTCACAAATGCCGAGAACCCATAGTAACACAACAGTGTTGGCTCTGCTGGTAGGAAAGGACCGATAGCATCAAGATCCTTCAGATGGTGCACAAATTGGTTGTCATTTGGAATCATCGTTGAACCTATTACAAAGTAGTTCAACAAAGCAAAGATATTGTCGGTGCAAAAAGTGACCAACAAGTAAATATTTGTAGTTTTGCCATACATTATGATCAGATGTGGCCTAGCACTCAATGACACATGGTTTATACTGGTTTAGGCAATGTGCCCTATGTCTAGTTCGAGTCGGTCAGTGACTTTATTCCTGAGCCCAGGTGCTCAAAGTTTGCAGTGGGGTTACAAATGAGAAGGAGAAAGATGGGGGGTACAAGAGGTCCGGTCAGACTCTGGTCGGAAGGGCCAAGAGTAATGGGAGCCCCGCTATGAGCTAAGTGTTCAAGCGTGTGCTTGTGGTTCAAACCTAGCGGTTCTGTGGTTGTGAACTAGGGAACTTGATCAATTTGAATCGACTTAATGAACTTGGATGGATTGAGTTTTTTAAGAGAGAGCGCATCCCCTTTTATAGATGAAGGGGATGGCCTTACAAGTGAGAGGGAGAGAGTACATATGCTTCTAAGCCTTGTTGCCCACGCCGGCGGGTACAGGATGATGGTAGATGCCCACAACACTATTGGATGTTAGATGCACGTGGGAGGTTGTGTTGTCTTCTTCGGGTATGGCAGATGTCGGTGCCCGCTACAATGGTGATACCTAGAGGTTTGTGAGGGGTTTTACCATATTCGCCTAGTACAGTAAATGTCGGTGCCCACAACACTGTTGATGCCCAGAGGCACATGGGGGGCCTTACCGTATGGGAGTTAATGGCGCCCACAATACTATAGGGGAAAATGTCGGCGCCTACAACACTACTTGGGCTCTGTTGTGCCAGGAAGGTTGCAGAGTACTGTTTTTGCAGGTGTACAGAGTATGGTCCCTAGTATTGTAGTTTGACTTGTGTGTCCTGCCTACTTTGTTCATCCGTTCCCTGGTCCTTACCGAGTGGGCATCCCTAGTTGGTTAGTCCCCATCGGCTCTGATCACGCTAGTTGGAGAAGAGCGGTGAGCAGGGGTTTCCTGTATCCTCGGTCGGAGACGCGGGTTGGAGTCTGAAGTAGTGCTTTGGCCAGGCCTTCTGATCGGAGAGGCTATCCAGAGGCAGGCTAGAGATTGAAGCGAGTGCTCCGATCGAAGAGGTGGGTCGGAGTTAGAAACAGGCGTCGTTCCTCCTTGGCCAGGCCTTTCGGTCGGTGATTGGATCGCCCTTCTGGCCTGTTGTTTAGGTACTTACGACCGGCCCACGAGTTGCGTATTTGTTTGCAACATTGGCTGCTGGGCCAAGCCTTTGTTGGGAAGTCAGTCCATGAGGGACCCCAGGCTTATGAACCCGACAGGAGCCCCTGAGCCTCGGGTGATTCGGGTAGAATTATCTAGGGGATTTTTGCCTTGATGGCTGGTGTGCACGAGCGCACCCGTGGGTGTAGCCCCCTGAGCCCTTGGGCGATTTGGGCAGAATCATTTGGGGTTTTTTTGTGTTGCTAGCGAGGGAGGTTTTTGTTTCGTTGGCGAGTGCGCGCGAGCACACCCATGGGTGTAGCCCCTGACCCTGAGAGATCCAGGCAGAATCATCTATGGGGTGTTTGTCAATGGGCGTGTGTGTGTGTTTAGTCAAGACTGAGTCATCAACCAAGGCATCGTTATGCAGCTGAGGCATTTAGTTTTGGGATCGGGTGAGACGGAGCTCGCGGATCCTGGCGTCGGTGCACACCATGGGATCGGGCGTGGCAGTTAGTTTAGGCATCAGATAAGATGGAGCTTGCGGGACCTAGCGTCATGGGATCAGGTGAGTCAAAGTTTGTGGATCCTAGCGTCGGTGCACGTTTTGGGATCAGGTGAGGTAGTTAGTTTAGGGATCGGACGAGACGAAGCTCGTGGGTCTAGGCGTCGGTGCACGTTGTGGGATAAGGTGAGTCAGAGTCATGGATCCTGGCCTCAGTGCAGCCCATGTAGCCGAGGTAGTTAGTTTAGTTAGTTTATGGATCAAGAGGGTCAAAGCCCGTGGATCCTGATGGGGCGAGTTCAGGGTCATAGACCCTGGCCTCGGTGCAGCCCACGCAACCAAGGCAGTCAGTTAGTTAGTTTTAGGGATCAGGCGAGCCTGAGCTCGTGGATCCTAATGGGGCGAGTTTGGGGTCATAGACCTAGGCATTTAGTGTGCAGTCGAGGTGTAGCTGAGGGATGGGGCGAGTTCAGGGTCGTAGACCTAGGTGTTTGGTGTGTAGTCAAGGCATAGCCGAGGGATGGGGCGAGTTCAGGATCACAGACCTAGGCATTTGGTGTGCAGTCGAAGCATAGCTGAGAGATGGGGTGAGTTCAGAGTCGTAGACCTAGGCGTTTGGTGTGTAGTCAAAGCGTAGCCGAGGGATGGGGCGAGTTTGGGGTCATAGACTCAGGCATTTGGTGTGTAGTCGATGCATAGCCAAGGGATGGGGCGAGTTTAGGGTCGCAGACCTAGCTATTTTGGTGTCTTGAGCCCCCGAGCCCAGTTGGGCCTTGGTAGGGGTCAATTTGAGTTGTGTGCGTTACCCCATCCTCAGTTTCTCACAACCGAAGGGGCTAAGTTTTGTCGCTTGCCTCGATCGCTCAAGCTTGAGTGACGTGCTCGGTGAGCTCGCTAACGGGTATGATCGAGTGGAATCTGGGTCCATCGTTCATGACGGGGTCGGCTGTCGACACAGAATTTTTGTCCCGTGCTGAAGACACACGCAACAAGCTGGAAGGGTCTGCTCAATGGAGCTATAGATCCACCTAGCTTCAGTGTAGGGATGGTCAATCCTACACACTCCTCCCAAGATATGCCAGTCAATTTGACCTTGTAATTGACAAGGAGAGAAAGCTTATCAGTAATTAAGGGCAGAACTTGCCAATGTTGCCAGATAGTCCCGAATGTGCGGCTCTGAGAGCTGATATGAAAGGAGATCGACTAAACAGTCGATTCCAGCATATTCATGAGAATAAATTGGTTAAAGCTCATTGGGTTGTATAAGAAGAATCAGTTATCATTCAAGATAAATGTCGTTATTTGAGTAGATATTAATCAATGGCAATAAGATATCAATAATGATTGGTTTATGCTGAGCCAATGATTACAAGCAACCGAACCCCTTTTATATGAAGAAATAATTCAACACCATTTAACTATTTAATAAAGATAAATCTAATAAACATGTTAGATCTCATCTATCGCTATGACCAGTGGGGCATGAGGCAGAATCATGCAGGCTGTAGAAATAACAATAGACTCAATGACCCTAACTCATTACTAATATCAATGGAGCATGAGGCAGAATCACGTAGGCCGTAATACAATAATAAGATCATGGGGCTAACACATCTTTCAATATATCTTTACTTCAACGGTCTCATGATGCAAAATGCTCGTGAAAGCACTTGATATCGGCTAAAACAGCTGATTCAGACATAGCGCACAGTTAAAATCATGCCTTATCTGGAATAGACCTACCGAATAACGATCTCCACTCCATGGTGCTAACAGTGGGGTGTGAGGCAGAATCACACAGGCCATGATAATGGGCCATGGAATGGTTTTTGCTAGCCAATAAATCTACTCAAGACGCAATATGCTTTAACCGCACGCTATGCACGATCAAGATTGATGTAAAATAGCCGATAAAATATAACTCATCGTTTAATGTACAGATTAGATCAGATCTAGATTAACAAATGATGGGCTAAATAGAATATAAGGCCGATCTAGATCAATCCCAATTGGGCAGAGATATATTGCTGTAATTTAGATAAATAATAAAAGCAATAAGCAATATTGGTAACTTAATGAATCTACCAAAGACTGCCATTTTAAGGTTGAGCCGATAACTTGACCTTGATCTAGTTCATGTAGTGGAGATCGACCGAATCAATGCAGCCATACTTGAACTGGGCAAGAATCGATAACTAACTTATACCAGAGTCGTAGTGGAGGTTGACCAGATCGATGCAGCCGTATGAACAGAGGTATAAGCCATGACGGTACTTACAACAAGTAGTGGAGGTTGACCAGATCGATGCAACCATACTTGCTGAAGAACTCGCTGAGATCTACTCTACTCCTACTCCTAAGGGGTGGCCAAAGCCTTGTATATTGGATCGATTGTTGTCTCTTACAATAGCCAGGGTTTGGTATTTATACCGAGAGTCTAAACATGAATCCTACTCGAGCACGATTCGCCACAATTTTAGGCATAAAAGAAGACATTCCTAATTAAGATAACTTGGACCCTAACCCTTCCCGCTTTTGTAGAGTTCGATATGTAGTTTCCTATCGCCAACCGTAGCTCATCATCGCTATCTGCTGACATCATCCCAAGAGATCCGATTCTAGATTCGTATATGAATCGGCTGATGCGATCCTTCTGCAATCGATTCCTTGATTGGCATAATTTCAGAAGCCAAAGAGTTCCCATGTTCTTCTCCCAAATTTTGGGTAAACACATGCCCCCCAATTTTGGGATAAAAGTGATTTTATTTCAAAATTCCTATTTATCCGTTTACCATGCCACAACCGATTTGCCTCGAGATATACACGTGATTCCTGACTTGCCAAGCCAAATCTTACATAATGTCCCAATAGTATCTCTTCTGACTCATTCAGCCTATTTGCTCTCTCCTTCCTTCTCAAGCCAACCTTAACCGCCAACGCTGTCATCGCCATGGCCTTAAACCCTAGCCAATCCGCTGTTTCATAAATCCATCATTCAAGCTATATCCATCAGATCCGAACCTATTCCAACTGCGATGGCAACCAACAACCACATCCCTGAGGTATGCTTCCAAATTTCCGTTCTCCAAGTACTGGCTGCTACCGTGTATTTCTTCTCTTTCTGAACTTATTTCATTCGATTGCTAGGAAATGAGGAACAAAATCTTGATTCCATCAGCTATTGTCCCTAATGTCTATTTTCTCGGGCCTATGAGTGATCCTGATCCATCTAATTTTATTCATCAAGAAACCAACTAGATGCCCTTTAAACAGTCTATAGTGGATTCATCCTCCTGGAATAAAACTCCCTTTAGAAACTAGCCCAAAGCGCCTAAAGGATGGAGAAATTGGTTTCATAGGATATCCGAGAAAAGGGGTGGAGATTGGGAGCTTTATGATCTGAATCAATGTTTGACACTCTCATTATCCGACATGGAGAGGAATGATTCACTCTTGATCTCTGCTTCTTATTTCTGGTCCAACGCTCTGAATGCTTTTATTTTTGGTCATGGTCCAATGACCATCACCCTAGCCGATGTTTACATATTGACCAACCTTAGAGTCACCGGATCAGTGCAGCCTTATGAGTACTTGAGTGTTGGCTCCAAGAGATTAGCCAAAATAGCAGATTGTACAAGATGGGCCAGTTATATTTTGAACCACGTTGGAGATGGATCAATTGTCAGCGAAAGGGAATACGTGGCCTTCCTGAATATGTGGCTGGAGAGATTTGTTTGATGTGGGTCATCTTGTGGTCTAACCTATAATAACAAACTCATGGCAGACCACCTAGCATTAGGCAAGGATATTCGTCTTAAAAAATATCTGCTAGGAGCTGCTTATCATCTGATGTACCAAGTGGCTGCCCAATTACTGAAGAATGAACCAATTTAGACTATCAGCGGTCCTTGGTGGCTGATACAACTATGGCTCAATTTGTATATGCACAAGATTGTAAGGCCTAATCTCAGAGACTTGAGCTTCCCTTCCTCTAACTTTGATGAAGAATATAGAGGCGAAGAAGAAAGAACTCGTTAGTGTATAAGCTATGGTGAGGCTGCATCGGCCATAATAATTGACTTCGATGTTGGCCATCTCTTTGAAAAGTTCTACAGGGGGTTTGATGCAGTTGTCCTGACTTGGCTACCTTATAATGAGGATGATGAACTAACTTTCTCATTCAAATTCTGATTTGAATCTGGCTGTTCGGATGAGACAGCGGCCGTGATCTTCAATTCCTTTATCAAGCCCTGTGTTCTTCCAGCCAAATTTTGTCACGGTCGTGGCAAAATGGTTAAAGGCTCGTCCATCCTAGGCAACCCTCCAACCTATGAATTTACAACCCTTCATTTGTGGCCCATTAGTTTGGTCTCAGTCAACTCCCCCCTCACCTATTTTTCAAGAACATACTGAAGCCAAGAGAAGATATCAGTGAGGTGTTCAAAGCTTCTAGAGACTTTTAATTGGGATCAGACCTTCCTTCCCTTTACTTGCTTGACTGGGTTAGGGCTAGCTTTGGACGGGGAGTTTGCTTCTGATAGTGACATAATCTTTCATTCCCTTTTCAAAGAGATTACTTGGTGACTTCTCATGCCAACTGTTCTAACCGACCCTTTTAGGCCATTGAAATCGATCCTTCGAGCCTAGATAGGAGAGGGCATCCTATAGATTACCAGCCGCCGTGCCTAGTTTCAAGGATGGGATCAACCGCACCCTCATTGAAGAAGTTGATGAGGACTCATGCTGACCCAAAGCACAAGGCGGTCCAAGGAGCAACTCAAAAGGCCACTACTAGAAAAAGACTCCACAGGGCAAGACCATCAGCTGCTTAGGTGAACGATCCATATTTTCCTTGAACTGATGTTCAACTTCCTAACCCCATTTGTTCACAGTTATTGAGCATTATGTCTCAACCTACCCTAGGTGTAGAATTGTTGTCTTAGGTGTTTGACTCAGCACCAATTGAACCTCCTTCGGCCGATCCTCAAAAGGAGCCGATTTCGGTGGAAGTAACCGATGCTTTCACAATGGTAGAAAATGTGAATTTTTTCTTTGATGCTTGTCAAAGTATTTCCTTTAACTTCTTGATTTCCTTAGTCTTTTACCCTTCATCTGACCTTTTACTATGCCAGATACTTCCTGACGAAACACTTGTGCAAGATTGGGAGGTTGATAGTCTACTCAATGATCCTATCGGTGTTGAAGGTGATCTTATTACCATCAACACTCAGACTGTTGATTCTTTAGTCTGGCAAACAACTGATGGTGAGGGATTCATTCGCTCAATTTGTCTCTCTATGGTAGGCATGAACTAAAAACCTTCTGATGTTTGCAGATACCGATGTTGAAACTTCTAGGCCAATTCAACCAGATATCGTTGTGTATGATTAGTTGTTCCTTCCCTTCAGATAGAAGTTACCATAGAAAAGGTATTGTATCTCATCTTACTCGTCCATTCTATTATAAGCTAATCTAATCCTTCTAATCAAGATTTCCCTTATACATAGGTACTTGATCCTCTAGCTTAGGGCTACTCTCTTAATCTTGAGGAATATTTTGATGAAGATGAGATCAGATCATCAGCTATTTCCTCTAGCAAAGCTCTATCGGGAGAGACCAGAAATCGGCTAAGACACATATTGCCAATGCTCGAGAAGAACATAGCCGATTTGGTCCAAGATACTGATTCAATGTAGAGAGTCTTCTTGGCTATAAAGGGCGATCCATCTCTAGCCCTCTCTAGAGTCTTGTCATATTTGTCTGCCTTTGAAGATCAAGCCCTAAAGGTGAAAAAGACTCAGAGGAACATGTCCAATCATGAAGCTCTAATGGCCAAGGATAACTCTAACAGGCAAGAGGCTAAAGAGTTGATGCGGCTAATTGATGATTTGAAAAATTCTTCCCTTAGGACTGACCTAGAGCTTTCCCAACTAGAAATCAGACGTGCTGAACTTGAGAAGGAACTAGAAAATGTGAAGGCTACTATTGATCGCCACAAGTCTACTCTAGCCTAAATACCTGATGCCATCAAATAGAAGAAACAAGAACTGTTGGCCAAAGTAAAAGGAAGCAGAGCCATCCATAGTAGTCTTGAGAACATTCCTAGAAGAGCAGAAGAATGCGAGCAAAAGATTGTAGAAGCTAATGTTGTCCGACTAGAAATATTGAAAATTATCCAGGATGTTTTGAACTTGTAATTCATAGGTTAACATATGTATCTTGTGTAAAACTAACGATAACCATACTTTCCTGCTATCTCGTTGTATTTCTTTTTTGGCTAAAGAGCCGATTTAAAACAGTCGATCCTAGACTTCTGATCTCAATCCAATTAAGTCCAAAAACACGGCTTTCATTAAGGGAACCCTTCGATTTTCTGCCTTCAGTCACCCAACATCGTATTCTCTTTCACATTAGTGAGGCGATGATTCACCTTCTATT
This sequence comes from Miscanthus floridulus, assembly GCF_019320115.1. Taxonomy (NCBI): domain Eukaryota; kingdom Viridiplantae; phylum Streptophyta; class Magnoliopsida; order Poales; family Poaceae; genus Miscanthus; species Miscanthus floridulus. Next base: position 169,780,233 of record NC_089581.1, on the reverse strand, counting down.
GATTACGGTTGACTACCGCACTTCCCAAGGCATTCACCTGTTCGCTTCATGGCTTCCAATACCAACCAATGGTTTCGGCCTCGAACACATCTCTACTCGCAACTGTTCCTTTGCACTTCTCCGCCTTCCAAAACCCTATAGCGGTTCCCTTCCCTTCTTGTAGATCCAGTCAAATCCATGGCCAACAAGGATAACCGTAGCAAGCGAGTGGCGAAGGAGATCCTGGAGGGGAATATGCCGATGAACCAGCATCTCTAATGCATGAGGTGAGGTTGACATTTCCCATTTATGATGATGAACTATTCTGACTCGCCTATAGGTTCATTGTGAATGACAGTCTTCGTCCTCTTCCTAGGGCCAGGGGGCCCTTTGATGTTGTATCTTCCACGCCGACCTCATCGTTGGACTCCTTCAACTCGTACAATGGCGATGACACTCGGTGCTTTCTCTGAGAGTGGAGGGCGGCCCAGAACCGCTATTCTGAAGCAACTCGAGAAAATGGCTAGCTTGAGATCCATCTCAGGGTCTCTTAGGCGGCCCTTCATGCCACCGAAGAGGAGGCCAATGCTGTTCAGGCATGGCTGGCCAAATCTGACACCATGATGGCGGGTAAGATGAACTCCATGAACGCTTCTTACTCCGACTTCCATTGTCTTCATCTTGATAGTCTTTTTGTTCTCGTGATTATTAGCCCTGACAGCACAGTTGGAATCTCTCCAATTGGTGGCGAACGCAGTCGTAGATGCCATCAATGCTTGGGGTTCCCCTATCAACGCTCGTCTCTAAGATGTCCTGGTCCATGTTTGGGAAATCACCCTCCACGGCATTCGTCATGGTGTGGCGGTGGCGCTGACCATGGCACAAGTCCAAACTAGATACGAGCTCCACACCATGAAAACTGGTTTCCCAATGGACGATGACCCTGAGGAGCTTGAGGACCTGCTTGAAGAATTCATCATGGCAGCGGAGGCCATAGTAGACATCACATCCGGTCAGGATGTGGTGAACAAGGTCTTTGATTAGTCTGTACTTAGGGTAATCTGATAACAAAGACTCCTATTCTTTCATGTATACACCTCAGTGCAATGTCCTTATGTATAACTATTTTTTGCTTTTGGTCTATAGGCGATACATATCGTATTGGCTTTCATTGTCTTTGAAGATTTTTATTTTTTGAACTAGAGGCGATATCCTCCTGGTACCGGCTATTAGAGTCGAGAACGAATCGGCTATCAAGTGTTGATCAAATATTAGGATAACACCCCATAGGACTTTTCATATCAAAGGTCAAACAATTAATCAACCTAGATCAAGCGTCCTATTAAACGAAATAGAACTTCTTTAAGAAATCCATTAACTCTGAATCGTGCTTGCACTTTGACTATGCATTCATATACGTCGGCCTAAATCCATCTCCAAGACTTAATGTTTATTTTTCCTTTAATACAACGGCCGACGTGAAGCCATGATTTTTTTACTAAAACAAACTCTCATAGCTGATCACTTGCATCAATTGTTGGCTTTCATTGCTGATCTTAATGAAGCCTCATTCCCATGACTTGCCAGAAAAACATTCGAAGTCTCCTAGTTCCCAAAAGACTGGATAGGCTGTTGCGATGCTCACGGACTCATCAGCACGAACCAGCTCGACATCATCTCCATGCCATTGAATGAAACACTGATGCATGGTCGATGGTATACAATAGTTCACATGAATCCAATCGTGACCAAGGAGCAAATTGTACGACCCTTTTCCATTGATGACGAAGAATTTTGTGAGTAGAGTCTTGCTTCCGATTGTTAGTTCGATGTTTATTGCCCCTTGGTCTTAGACGTATTACCTCCAAAGTCTTGAAGCATCATGTCAGTCTCCATCAGATCTTCTGGTCCTTTGCCAAGTTTACAAAAAGTAGTGTAAGGCATAAGATTGATAGAAGCATCTCCATCCACCAACATCTTGTTCATCGGCTTCCCATCAACAAGACCTTTCATATATAAAGTTTTTAAGTGCCGATGTTTGACTGGTTTGTCAAATATTACTTGTTGTAGAACTGTTAACTTGGCAACTATCTCCTCATACTCCGATTCATCAAAATCTGAATAAACTTCTTGATCTGTCGGAGCTCTGAATTCTGATGGCAATGGAAAAGCCATTTGGATATTAGCCAATGGTTGCTTTCTATCGGAGTACGCCATACTTTAGGTTTATCAGATGCCTGAGCCTGTTCTGTCTCTTTATTCCTTAGGCATTGCACCCTTCTCTTCTGGCTTCTTGTTAAACCTCCTGGACACCATTGGCCCTCCTGCTAAACATATTTTCTTTCATTGCCTTTCTCTTCATGATCAGCCCAGTCCTAGTCAACAACTCTTTTTCCAAGCCGATCATGAACACTTTTATTTTTTAAATGCCGATCCATGTTATTATGATGATATGCATCTTGAGCATGGATAGACCGGTGGCTAGTTTGAGACTGCCTATACTCTCGATATTGATTGCTACATTCTGGATAGTCATGTCTGGTAGGCAACTTCAAACCTTCATTCTAGCAATGTCTGAAGAAAGGACAATTCTAATGTAATTCGGCTTGTTTCCTTTCATACCTCTCTTCTTTAAGTTGATGCTGGTACGCTTGATCCTTTAACCAATGCTGATAATCCTTTTCATTCTGCCGCTGCCACTTATTCAACAGAATCAGAGATGTAACCCATGGCTTTGTCATCTCTACTTTTGACGTCTCCCCCTGCTCATATCGGTTCTTTTGCTCGGCACGACATCTTCTAATCTCTCTATACTCGTCAGCCGATATTTGCATCTTGGGATCGACTGTTCCTGCTTCTTTTGATTTGGTTGATGTTAGGATCTTAGTTTTTCCTTTGAATAGTCTAGCATCAACCATGTTTAGATCTTTTGGAAAAGGATTATCATCAACTTTTATTTTCCAAGGCGTATCAAATTTGAGCCTCCCCTGCTGAATAGCCCTCTGTATATGCTGCCAAAAAATTCTGCATTCGTTGGTGGAATGAGAAGTAGCATTATGGAATTTACAGAACTTCTTATTCTTTAATTAATCAGGGGGCAACATGACATGACCATCGGACAACTTGATCTGCCCTTTCTCAAGTAAGAAATCGAAGAGCTTGTCTGATTTGGTGACATCAAAGTCATAGCTCTCCTCAACTCCTCTTCCCCAAGGATTTGTCATCATTACTGTCTTCTTGCCCCAATTCCATTCAGCTGCAGCAAACTCTTCTTCTTCATCTTCATAGCCATTATCGACTGAGTATGGATCATAAGCTTTGGCTACTGTGGTACTCTTTTAGAACCGGGTATCTCTGCGCATACTCTAGATTTGGCTATTGAGCGCTGCTACTCATTGAGCGAATTGACCCAAGTTGTCAAATTCTTGTCCCACTAGCTTTTCTTTCCACATTGGTAGCATTCCTTGAACAGCTAAAGCAGCTAGTTGATCATCGGCCAAGTTTAAGGAGAAGCACAAGTTCCTGATTTCTCAAAACCTCTGAAGAAATTCAGTGTTCGATTCATTAGTCTTCTGACTTATAGTTGTTAGATCGGTAATCTTCTTTTCTCCAGTCCCAATGTAAAAATATGTATGAAACTTCTTCTCCAGGTCAGCCCAATTAGCAATGGAATTGACTAGCAATGATGAAAATCAAGTGAAGGCTGGCCCTGATAAGGACAAGGAGAAGAAATGAACTCGATGGGCATCCTCAACTGATGCTTCGCCCAATTATGCAATATACCGACTGACCTATTCTATCATGCTTGTACTATCTTGGCCAGTAAACTTAGCAAAATCTGGGAGCCTATAATTTGTGGAAAAAGAGACCAAATCATACCATTCTAGATATAGGCATTTATACGAAACGGTCAACCCGTTTGGCTTCAGACCGAACTGATTCTTCATCATCTCAATCACCCTTAGCATTAATTCATCAGCTTATGGATTTGGATTTCTTTGCACCTACTGACCCATCTATGGATTGAAATCCCGTGTGCCTTGGTATCCTAGATTTGGCATCATGTGAAGGGAGTTATAATCCGTGCCATAGTGATACCCTTGTAGAATCTCAATCTGCTAGGCCATTTGCTGGCTTGCTGCTTGAAGTCTCAGATTGTAGACATAAGGATCTATATCTCTATGGATCCTTTGAATTGATGGTGCTATTTTATGAGCCGACGACGGTATGTGGCCTGATGTGCCAAAATTGATCACCTGGTTCTGACTTTGCCCGGTCGTCTGTTGCACATGCTATACTGATGGTCCAGGATTGTACTGTATCTAATTCATAGTAGTTCCTTGAGCCTGTTCAGATGAATTCTAAACTATCTAGACATCACCATTACCAGCTGGTGCTACTTCTTGATGTCTGGTACCGACTTGATTAGTCCCTTGGGTCGATGGATCTAGAATGTTGTAATAAGCCGGTCTGCCTTGACCAACTAGAAATCCATGAATCGCCTCTCTCATGGCGTTGTGGAATATGTCCACAAAAGCTTCGTTATGGCTTGATATGGCATCATGAACAGATTTGTCTACAACTTCCTTAAAGAAATGCATGTCTTCATCTTCAGTTATATTTGTTTGCCCGTGTAGTAGAACTTTTGGTAGTGGAAATTTCTGAATAATTGTGTTGTCACGTGTTTTGGTGTAGGACAACAAACATTTATTCTGAAACTCTTCTATAGCTTTGCTGATGATACCCTTATCCCCATCAGGTAGATCTTCATAATGTAGCATAAGGATATCGTTGTTGTTGTGAACCACCAAGATGATTGTGGGGTCCCACCAGGCGTGTCAGAAACATATGTCAACATAGAATTTTTGTCCCGTGCTGAGGACATACGCAGCAAGCCAAAAGGGTTTGCTCGATGGAGTTGTAGATCCGCCTAGCTTCAGCGTAGGGATGGTCAATCCTTCGCACTCCTCCCAAGACATGCCAGTTAATTTGACCCTATAATTGACAAGGAGAGAAAGCTTATCAGTAATTTAGGACGGAACTTGCTAGTGTTACCAGACAGTCCTGAATGTGCGGCTCTAACAGCTGATATGAAAGGAGTTCGACTAAACAGTCGATTCCAACATATTCATGAGAATAAGTCGGTTAAAGCTTATTGGGTTGTATAAGAAGAATCGGTTATCATTCAAGATAAATATCATTATTTGAGCTGATATTAATCAATGGCAATAAGATGTCAATAATGATTGGTTTATACTGAGCCAATGATTATAAGCAACCGAACCCCTTTTATATAAAGAAACAATTCAACACCATTTAACCGTTTAATAAAGATAAATCTAATAAACATGTTAGATCTCATCTATCGCTATGACCAGTGGGGCATGAGGCAGAATCATGCAAGCCATTATACAATAATAAGATCATGGGGCTAACACATCTTTCATCCTATCTTTTACTTCAACTGTCTCGTGATGCGAACTGCTCATGAAAGCACTCGATATCGGCTAAAACAGCCGATTTAGGCATAGCGCACAGTTAAAATCATGCCTTATCTAGAATAGACCTATCGAATAACGATCCCCACTCAACGGTGCTAATAGTGGGATGTGAGGCAGAATCACACAGGCCATGATAACGGGCTATGGAACGGTTTTCACTAGCCAATAAATTTACTCAAGACGCAACATTCTTTAACCGCACGCTATGCACGATCAAGATTGATGTAAAACAGCCAATAAAATGTAACTCATCATTTAATGTACAGATTAGATCAGTTCTAGATTAATAAACGATGGGCTAAACAGGATATAAGGCCAATCTAGATCAATCCCAATCGGGTAGAGAGATATTGCTGTAATTTAGATAAATAATGAAAGCAATAAGCAATATCGGTAACTTAATGAATCTACGAAAGACTGCCATTCTAAGGTAGAGCCGATAACTTGACCTTGATCTAGTTCATACAGTGGGGGTCGACTGGATCAATGTAGCCATACTTGAACTAGGCAAGAATCGATAACTAACTTATACTAGAGTCGCAGTGGAGGTCAACCGGATCGATGCAGCCGTATGAACAGAGGTATAAGCCATGACGGTACTTACAACAAGCAATGGAGGTCGACCGGATCGATGCAGCCATACTTATTGAAGAACTCACCGAGATCTACTCTATTCCTACTCCTAAGGGGTGGCCAGAGCTAAAAAAGTAAATGACTTGTATATTGGATTGATTGTTGTCTTTTACAATAGCCAGGGTTTGGTATTTATACCCGGAGTCTAAACATAAATCCTACTCGAGCATGATTCATTACAATTTTCTAACATAAAAGAAGACATTCCTAATTTAAGATAACTTGGACCCTAACTCTTCCCTCTTTTGTAGAGTCTGATATGTAGTTTCCTATCGCCAACCGTAGCTCATCATCGCTATCTGCTGACGTCATCCCAAGAGATTCGATTCTAGATTCGTATCTGAATCGACTGATGCGATCCTTCCACAATCAATTCCTTGATTAGCACAATTTCGGAAGCTAGAGAGTTCCCATGTTCTTCTCCCAAATTTTGGTGTAAACATCAGCATAGCCCTCTTATGGCGTTCCACTGCTCCTTTACCTTCAACTTAGCAGATGTCTGGGTTGTTCCAGAGACTGGCCTGGGTGGCCTACTGGCCTCCCCTTGATGGAGATTCTGTAGGCTTGGCAAGAGGTTTAGGATCGAACGAGAAGATTGAGATGACCCTATCTACTTTGGGGTAGACCGAGCAAGGGCCGCACGGGGCTCATCTGCGTTTTCTCCCCTAGTTCTATTTGACATGGGGCGGCTTTCAAACCCTGGTCAGTCGTTGCTCATGTTGAATGAGACAATTGCTGCTTCATGACGCAACATGGAGCATTGTGATGCATTTCGCTGCATGTGTGATGCTTAGTTCCTAAGCCCTCAGGCGGTTCAGGGCCTGAATCATCTAGGGGGCACGGGCGTATGGAATGAATGCATATATGGATGTATGAAATGATTATAACGAAATAGCGGGTGTCGGTAGTGTTACCTTGATGACTCGAGCGACGGGGTTTGAAGAGCTCCAATCGGAAATGTCTGACCAGGACCCATGCTCGTCATTCATGATGGAGTCGGCATGGCCTACATGGGGCATCCCTTTGCTCTTTACCTATCTCTTGGTGTTTTATCCTGAGCCATTCGATCGACTTAGGAAGCCCGATGGTCTCTCCTGGCGGAGATCCCATTGTCTGGGTTTTTCCATGTCCCGTCTAGGGAGGTGGAAAGCCACCTACGCGTGGTGACGCTTTGGTTTTCATGCCCGGCATGCGATAGTGGTGGGCCGTACCTAGGCCATGTCCCATTTTACCAGGCGGCATTCTGTCTGACCAGGTGGTGTTCTTTCGGTCTGTGTACATCCAATCGGTCAGGGTCTGTCCCATCATTTCCCATCCGCATTGAATGGGGGAAGGGAGAGAGTTTTTTGCCTTGATCTTTTGCCCCTCATTAGCTGTCATGTTTCCTTCTTAAATAGGGGGAGAGAGAGGGCTTTTCATCATAGTCCTTTGCCTATTCTCCAACTATTGCCTCTCCTCCTTCTTCCTCCTCACTGATAGTGCCTGTATGCCATGGCAGTTCCTAGGTAAGAGAGAGGCTAAGCGAGGGGGAGGACTTACAGATCCTTTTGTGAATCCAGAGTGTGATGTTGAGCTAGAGGCTACCGGAGGTGATGCTAGCCGTCTTTGCCTAAGAAGGGGCAACTTCCGCTGAAGGAGGTGGCACACTGGATTCATCTACAAGGCCTTTTTCAGGATGGAGCCATGTGTGGATTTTTTCCGGTGGATCTTTGCTAGGCAAGCCTTGTTAGAGGGGAAGTTGCCTAGGATCATGCTGGTGGAGGGTTCCATGCCTGTAGCTATTTAGGTTGGCCAGTTCATAAAGTTTGATTAGATCTCTTCTAGCCATGGTGGCCATACCTTGGTGGCAGTGTCCCTGCCTAGGAGCTACCTCGACTGCATGAGAAGGTCCACAGCTCCCTGCTCTTCTGCTGAGCATCTATGGGTGCTATGCCCTTGTGGTACCCGTTGCGCTCGCCAAAGTCAAGGGAGCGAAATCAGGTGGGTCCCTTGAGGTACTCGTTGCGCTCGTCGAAGTCGAGGGAGCAAAATAGGGCAGGGCCCCTATGGCGGTGGTTTATGTCCGATGGCATTAGGCGATGTCATAGAGCGGCCACAGTAGTATTTGGAGTGGAAGTAGTTAGAAAATGTAACAGTTGAGTTCGTGGGTGAGTCCCCGTGTGAACAATTTTTGTATTAATGAATACATCAGTTCAGCTTTTGTGATAGAACCACTATTCATTCCTTATTTTTTATCCTAGCATAACTTTTGTTTTTATCCTTTCTTTTTCACACCTACCCGTTAGTTCTGTAGGCTACAACTTTTTAAGAACCTGGGTATGACCCGTGAGGCTCAGCTGCTCATAACCGTAGGTCGTGGCGAAGCACGTTCGGTTAGGAGTAAGAACAAAGTCACGTAGGACGATTAAATGAATGGAATGCGCTTCTGTTCAGGGATTGTTACCATGTGATAGTAAAAATAGAGAGATAGTATTTAGTATTGTACCCTCATGGAGCCCCTGAGTGACCTAGGCTGAAAGTGTTCGGGCTGGTGTGCTTTACAGGAGCAAGTGTCTGAATAAAAAACAGTAAGACCAAATTTAGGGAAAAACAACGTAGCTATTCAATGTTTCAAGTGTTGGTGAGAATGTTGCCATTGTCTTCCTCCAGTCGATAGGTGCTCAGTCGTATCACTTCGATCACCGTATAGGGTCCTTCCCATGGTGGAGAGAGTTTATGTTTTTCCTTTGTTGATTGGGTCCTCCAGAGTACGAGATCACCAACTTCGAGGATCCTCCCCCTGATCTTCCTTTTCGTGGTACCTACGGAGAGTTTGCTGATAGCGAGCAGAGTGGATGACGGTTATCTTGTGGGCCTCCTCGAGCAGGTCGACTGTGTCTTGCTGAGCCTCCATGGCTCAGTCATGGTCGAAAGCCTTCACTCTTGGGGTGTCGTGATCAAGGTCAGAGGGTAGTACTACTTTAGCTCCGTAGGCCAGGAAGAAGGGTGTGAACCCTATGGATCAGTTTGGGGTCATTCTCAGGCTCTAGAGGATCACTAGGACCTCTGCAACCCATTGCCCAGTGTACTTGTTGAGTTGATCGAAGATGCGTGACTTGAGTCCTTGGAGGACCATGCCATTGGCACACTTGACCTGTCTGTTAGTACACGAGTGTCCGACTGAGGCGCAGTCAATTCTGATGCCATATCCATCACTGAAGTCTAGGAACTTCTTCTCGGTGAAGTTAGTCCCATGGTCAATGATGATGTAGTTTGGGAACACCGAACCGGTAGATGATGTCGAGGAAGAATTTGACCGCCTCTTTCGAGTGGATGTTGGTGATAGGCTTGGCCTCTATCCTCTTGGTGAACTTGTCGACTGCTACAAGTAGGTGAGTGAAGCCGCTTGGGCCCTTTTTGAGGGGTCCCACCATGTCGAGGCCCTAGACCATGAATGACTAGGTGATGGGGATGGTTTGGAGCTCATGTGCTGGCAAATGGGTCTGCCGAGCGTAGAACTAGCATCCTTCACACCTACGGACGACCTCCTCTGCATCTCGTAGCATAGTGGGCCACTAAAAACCTTGGCAAAAGGCTTTTTCGACCAGCGACCTTGGGGCTATGTGATCTCCACAAATCCCAGCATGGTCCTCGAGGAGGAGCTGTTTCCCCTAGTTGGTGGGTATGCACTTCATGAGCGCCCCCAATGGACTCCGTTTGTAGAGTTCATCACCGAGCATGATGAAGGTCTTGGTGCATCGAGTAATCTATTGGGCTTCAGTCCTTTCGGGTGGGAGAACCTCCTCGAGGAGGTAGGCAAGTAGCAGCACTCGCCAGTCGGTTTGATCAAGTGCCAATACGACGACGTTGGCGGGTGACATTGTCATGGAGGTACTAGGATCAGAGCCCCCAAGCGCTGGCCTGGCATTTGGGTCAGAGCCCCTAGGTGCTAGCTTGGCATCGGGGTGGGTCTAGACTGGACCTTCCAATATGCGGGCGGACGGCTTGTGGACATCATTGATGAAGACTCTGCTTGGGGATGGCTCCCGCCTGGCAGCCAATTTTACAAGAAAATCGGCGGCATCGTTGTCCTTTTGGGGGACGTGATGTAGCTTGATCCCCTAGAATTCGTCCTCAAGCTTGTGCACCTCTTGGTAGTATGCTGCCATGAGGGGGCTTTTGCAGGAGGACTCCTTCATGACTTGATCAACGACCGGCTCCAAGTCACCGCGAACGTAGAGTCACGTAGCACCAAGCTCGATGGTGATGCATAGTACGTTGATGAGGGCCTTGTACTCCACAGTGTTGTTTGAGCCTGAAAAGTGGAGGCAGATAGCGTAGCAGAGCCTACTCCCATCCGAGGAGATTAGCACTACTCCAGCCCCTGAGCTAGGCGCCATTACAGACCCATCAAAGTACATTGTCCAGTACTCGTGGGTGACGTCCAGGATCGATAGCTGCACCTCTGTCTCATGTGGTCAGTTGTAGCGACCAACGCGGTGTTGTTCGGTCGGCGCCAGTCCTTTTCATTCTTCTTGCCCCTCTATGTGGAGGGGCCCTTGTCTTGGTCCACACGCTTGGCCTTACCTTTGTCCCAGCCTCCGTTGAAGACCGCTCTGACTGCCTTCTCACTGAAGGTGTGGTTAGTGGTGATCTTGAGCAGGTCATGGGTGGTACGGGGCTTTAGGCATCCAAGCTTGTGGATCAGGGACTCATAGGTCGTCCTAGAGAGGAATGCACTGATGACGTCTGCGTCGATGACATTAGGGAGGGAGTTGCATCGTTGGGAGAACCTGTGGATGAAATCCCATAGGGACTCACTGGGCTCCTACTGGCAACTCTTGAGGTCCCAGGAGTTTCCAGGGTGACCATATGTCCCCTGGAAATTTCTAACGAAGACCCTCTTGAGGTACGCCTAGTCGTGGATGCTATCGTGTAGGAGGAATTTAAGCCATGCCCAAACATGTTCCCCCACATAGATGGGGAGATACTGAATGATGAAATAGTCATCATCCACCCCTCTGGCTTGGCAGGCGAGCTAGAAATCTTTGAGCCAAATACCAGGGTTTGTCTCCCCGGTGTACTTGGTGATGTTGGTGAGTGGTCAGAAGCGCTGTGGGAAAGGACGCTCTCCGGATACGTAGGTCAAAGGCCTTTGGTCCCTGGCCCTTAGGGTTGGGACTTCAGTCGTGTGGCCAGCGACCATGCCTAGGGCATGTTTCACCGCTCCCCTCGATGGTTTGGTCGGAACCCACCATGCCTACCCTCATCACCGCCTAGTGGTCATCATCATCATGCCAGGCCTGATGCCAATTGCTGATGATGCTATGAGCATCTTGGTATGGACCGGGCAGTCCATGTTCTAGCGGTCGATGTGGAGCAGGCGCCAGGTTGGACCATGGTGTGGCTGCTACCTCCCGAGCCACACTTGGCGGCTATAGCGATGAGCGGATGGAGCGATCCGTTTGGCGTGTCCCCACTCCCCTGGTAGGGATAGAGGGCGCGTGTTGGAGTCACGATGTGGAGCTTTCCGCCTATTGAATGGTGGTGGCTTCTACTAGCACCTAGAGGTTCTGGTAGATCACCTGCTCCTGGGGGTCAACAGGCTCAAGAACACCGCGCAGAAGCATTGCCACAGCAGCGATGTTCTGGCTAGCCCGAGTGAACTATGGGAGATCGTTCTCCTCGTTCATGATGTCATGTTGGACCTGGCATGCATGACCCCAGGCGCCTCCCGCCGGGTCACGCGCATGGGGCGCAACGTGTTGTACCAAGCGCGTCGGTACAGGCGACGGCTGGTTTAGCCACCATTGTCGTAGTTCCTCGGCGTGTACTTGCGCAAACACGAGGGCCCTCATACGCGGGTCCGGAGGGGTGTGAGTCTGTACAGACTCCGCAACAACCGGTGGCTATCTTAGAGCATCCACCATAGCTCTCACCCTCATTATCTAGGAGTTTGTGGAAAGTGATAGGAGCATAGCTCGCCATCCCCACGAATTCGGATGTGAGAGGGGATGTGATGAGGACATGACACCCATGCATATGACCATGTTTGGTGCATGGTATGGAGGGGTAGGAGGCTAGCAACAGTGTCCAAGTCAAGAAGGAGGTCTGAGGCTAATTTGATTCGAATCCCCGAGGTGGAGGCCCAAAGCAACTCAAGTTCGAGTCTGCCTCGGCCTCTAGGACCAGTCTGCCTTAAACTGATCACCTAGGATGCATCCGGACTCCGTTTTCGACGATCCACATATGGCTGGAAAGCTAATTTGATAAGTAAGCAAATGCAAGTGGTCTCACATAAAAGCCATTCAGAATTAATAGGAATCGTCAAAATAAGTTAGCGTCCACAATCTGCTAGAGTGCTACGACACCGTCTTTTGGTCTGTTGGACCGTGTATCGTGTTTGGACCCATTAGGGGGCGTTGTCGATGCAGGACCCACAGGATACCCCGCAAGGGAGAGAGAAGATCTAGTCCAACTAGGATTCTTCCCATGTAATCTTAGTAGTAGTACTATTTAGTAATCCTACTAGGAACTCTCATTATAAACCGACTAGGACTCTGGCCTCCTGACTATATAAAAGAGGGCAGGGCTCCTGGAGAAGAGAACAACAGAACAACAATTGTACGACACTTCATAATCAATCCAACGTAGAGGCCAACACCGGCTGGACGTAGGGCTATTACTCGATCAACGATCGAGGGTCCAAACTAGGATAAGTCGTTTGTTTCTTGCGTTCACCATCGAGTTCCGCATACGCTGAAGCCCGAACATACTGCCTTGGGTACCCTCATGGCAGGCTATCAGTGGTAAAACATCGACAACTGGGGCGCCAGGTAGGGGCTTTCGGCGACTTTGCATCCGAGAGCTCGATGGACCTCGATAACATGATCTTCCCGATGGGATCAACTTTCATCTTCGGCTCATGGATCTACGAGGCGGACAACTACGACAAGCTTCAAGGCCATCTCCTCAAAGATCTAGATCACCATGGAGAATTTCCTATTTCGACAACTACGACAGATCAGCTCACTAGAAGATTCACGCAGCTCATAATATCCGAGTCAAATCAGATTTCACGGCTACGCGCATCCGACTCGAATTCAAGTTCCATGTCCAAGGTGAAGTTTTATTCGAGTTCTTTTAAGAAACTGAGTTCTTTTTTGGCAGGATTCCAGAGCACAACCCAAAACAACTCGGATTACACTCAGAGTTCTTTCAAGAAGTCGAATTCTTTTCCATTTAGGCTCGACAACATGGCAAAATCCTATTAGGGACAGTTCGAAAGATCCTTCAATCCAATGCTTGGGATACCACTGACAGGAGCCCAGGAGGGTCTCATGCTAACGATAACATCGCAAGACTATATCATCCACTAGCCAGGTTTCATTCCTAAAAATAGCGGAACCCAACTAGTCAGCACAACAACAACAGCTATTCTACCTTACCAAGAAGGAGACTCAATCTGCGACATCGAGGCATCTACTGAAGTCATCAGCAACTCCGACAGTATGAAAACTAACACCAATAACAGAACGGCTCACGCATGGGAAGTACTCATGGTTCAACGTCCTCGGTCACCATTAAATCCCCCAGAAGCACCCGATGTCAGGTCATCAGATGAATCAGAATCCAACATATCACCCTTTGCCCAGGGCTACGATGGAGAAACCGAGAGCCAGAAACAAGCTAGAGAAAGAAAAAACAAGTTGAAGCAAGGGCGCCAACACCATGCTAGGCAGCGTAGGGAAGCCTGGATCAGATATGAGTCAGAGTTGGCTGAATACGACAGAAGAAAATCACAATGAGAAGTCAAAGGAAGACGCACAACAAATACGCCTTACGATAAGATTCGAGAAGCATTAGAAGAACTTAGGGCAACTTCATATCCTAGTGAGAAGTATGAACAGCTCCAAGACTTGCTCCGGTCGACGATCCCAAGAACGCATGAAGAGAGAGCCCAATCAAGACTACCCACCAGATCAACAACCCATAGACAAGAAGATCAAAATCAAAGGAAGTCCACTTTTGAAAGACTAGGGCCAGGTGGAAGCCATAACAGAGAAAGTAGGAAGGAACATAATCAAGGCCACCAATTTGAACAACCAAGAAAGACTAGGAGTAGGGTGCCTACCCAGACAGCCTCGCAGAATTATTCCCATCAAAACAACAGTTGGCCAGAACGAGGTGCCAAATCCAAATTCAAAGAAGCCGGAACACACGACTGATTCCCCTGTTTCGTGAACAGGCTTACATCAGTACGATTACCCCACAAGTTCAAACCGTCTAACCACTCTAAGTATGATGGCAAAACCGAACCAAGGCAATGGCTCAGAATATATTCACAATCAATTGAACTAGCCAGAGGAGACGATGATATCAAGACCTTGTTCTTTCCCATGGCACTAGAAGCCATGCCCCTCCAATGGTTCGACAAATTAAATCCAGGATCTATTAGAAATTGGGAGGACTTATAAAGAGCTTTTTGTGAAAATTTCGCAGGAATCATTACACACCCAATCATTCATGCAGAACTGAAAGGACTCAAGCAAAAGGGAGGCGAAAGTCTTAGGAATTACTATCGACGATTCGACGAACTATGGGCTCAAGTGCATGACATCACCAAACGAGAAGTAATTGAAGCTTTCTCTCACGGGATCATGGCTAGGTGGCAATTTCAAGACTTCTACAAAGAAAATTCGAGAAACAATGAAGAGTTCAAACGAACAGTAGAAAAGATGATTACTATAGAAGAAAAAACACGAGAGAGGTTCCCGGATAGAAGCAACTAGGACAACCCGGACAAGCAAAATCATCAAAATAGCAGACATCAAGAAAGAAAACATAGACCAGACAATACCATGGTAATGGCTAACAAATCAAAGAAGTTTTCCAAACCTAGAAGATATGATGACATTGAAAACATACGTTGCCCATTGCACCCTAATTGGAGGCACACCATCGGATATTGCTACACTTTCAATGATCGATACACAAGAAAAGATAGTAAGGAGAACACCAAAGAGGACAATCAGAAAAAAGATGAAGACAACCACGAGGACAAAGGATTCCAAAAACCCAGGGGAATGGTAGCAGTGATCTTCTTAGGGGCTCCAGATTGCAGAAGCAAACATCAAGAAAAACTAGCACTACGAACTATCATGATAGTAGAACCGGCTACACCAAGATATCTCAATTGGTCACAGTATCCTATCCAATTTTCTAGAGAAGAGCAATGGACTAGCATGGGAAACATAGGCCATTATCCACTGGTTCTAGATCCAACTATTGCTGGTATGACTGTCACCAAAGTACTAATCGACGGGGGAGCCAGACTCAACATCATCTTTTCAGAAACACTAAGGAAGATGGGACTACAACTCACCAGGATGATCACACCAACAAGCACACCTTTTTATAGAATAGTACCCAGCAAAGCAGCCATGCCGCTCGGACAAATTACTTTACCCATTACTTTTGGAACTCCTTCGAACTACCGAACAGAGTTTATCAAATTTGAGGTCGCAGACTTTGATTCATCATATCATGCAATCCTCGGACGCCTAGCACTGGCAAAATTCATGGCAATACCACATTATCCGTACTTACTGCTTAAGATGCCAGGACCCAATGGTATCCTTTCTCTTCGAAGTGATTTGAAGCGTGCTTTTGACTGCGACGTTCAGGCAATCCAAATTGTAGCCAAAGCACAAGCCAACAATGGAAGAAAAGAAATAGCCACAATTGCTATAGAGATGAGCCAAGAAGAATTAGAAATACCTGCTAAAAAGCCCAGCATCATCATACCACCAAAAGAAGCCGACGTCAAGTAAATCGACTTGGGCACTGGCGATACCTCCAAGATAGCAACCATCAGTGCTCACCTCTCGGCAAAATAGGAACTCGTGCTCACCAAATTTCTTTAGGACAACAAAGATATCTTCGCTTGGAAGCCGGCCGACATGCTAGGTGTCCCAAGAGAGTTGGCTGAGCATAGAATTGATGTTAATGAAAGCTCCAAGCCTGTAAAGCAACGGCTACGACGATTCTCACCCAACAAAAAGGCAGCGATTAAAAAGGAAATCACAAAACTGATGGCAGCCGGATTCATCAGAGAAATCCTTCATCCAGACTGGCTAGCAAACCCGGTCCTTATGCAGAAGAAGAACACGGACAAGTGGCGCATGTGCGTCGACTACACAGATCTCAACAAACATTGCCCAAAAGATCCGTTCAGGCTACCACGCATTGACTAGATAGTTGACTCAACAGCAGGGTCTACACTATTATCCTTTCTCGATTGCTATTCAGGGTATCACCAGATCGCATTAAAAGAACAAGACCAGAGCAAGACATCTTTCATTACCCCGTTCGGTGCTTACTGTTACAAGACCATGTCGTTTGGACTAAAGAACGCTGGCGCCGCATACCAAAGAGCTATCCAAACTTGCCTTGGGGATCAAATCGGTGAAAGTGTGGAGGCATACGTGGATGATGTAGTGGTGAAAACAAAGAACCCAGACACTCTAATTGAAGATTTAAAGCAAACCTTCAAAAACTTGAAGAGATGGAGATAGAAGTTGAACCCAAATAAATGTGTATTCGGAGTTCCCTCAGGACAACTACTCAGATTTTTGGTCAGTCAGCGCGGGATTGAAGCCAACACCAAGCAAATTCGAGCTATAACAGAAATGGGCCCACCTAGAAGTATCAAAGATGTGTAGAAACTAATAGGATGCATGGTGGCCCTCAACTGTTTCATATCAAGACTCGGCGAAAAGGGGTTACCTTTCTTTAAACTACTAAAGAAGACAGACAAGTTTGAATGGACAAAAGAGGCCGACGAAGCTTTCAAAAAACTTAAAGAATACCTCACCTCGTCACCTGTCCTGACACCTCCAAAGAAAGACGAAGATATGATGCTATATATTACGGCGACTTCTACCGTGATCAGCACGGTGATAGTCATAGAAAGAGAAGAACAAGGGCGCGTGTATAATGTGCAACGTCCCGTATACTACATCAGCAAAGTACTGTCAGAATCTAAAATCCGGTACCCGCATGTACAAAAACTACTCTACGCTCTACTTATCACCTCACGCAAGCTTCGCCACTATTTCAAAAGCCACAAGATTACCGTGGTGACAGACTTCTCGCTCAGAGACATCTTACACAACAGAGATGCGACAGGACGCATATCAAAGTGGGCAGTTGAACTCGGAGCTCTTAACATTGATTTCACCCTACGAAAAGCAATCAAATCTCAAGCCCTTGTCGATTTTGTGACCGAGTGGATAGAGATTCAACAGCCTTTATCAGATACAATCCTTGACCATTGGAAGATGTACTTTGATGGGTCACTCAAACTAGGCGGAGCCGATGCAGGCGTTCTCCTCATTTCTCCAGAAGGAAAACAACTCAAGTACGTCCTTCAGATATTATGGCAAGCTACAAATAACAAAGCAGAATATGAAGCCCTCATCTATGGGCTACGAGTGGCAATTACCCTCGGAATAAAGAGATTACTCGTATATGGCGATTCAGCAGTAGTCATCAACCAAGTCAACAAAGATTGGGATTGCACCAAAGAAAACATGAGTGCTTACTGTGCTGAAATACGGAAACTTGAAAAACATTTCCAAGGATTAGAAATTCTACATGTCCTACGCGATTCCAACATTGCAGCAGATGTCCTCGCCAAGCTCGGATCAGACAGAGCGAAGGTTCCACCCGGCGTATTCATAGAAGAGCTATCAGTTCCCTCTATCAAACAACCCGGTGAAACAACCCATGAAATTCAGGCTAAAGGCGTTCAGATCTTGGTAATCAACACTTCATGGAGCCAAGTTTTCATCGACTATATCAAAGAAAATAAATTGCCAGCAGATAAAGCAGAAGTCACCCAAGTTGTTCGCAGAAGCAAAAGCTACGTTCTAGTAGGAGATAGACTTTACAGAAGAGCATCATCAACAGGAGTACTCCTAAAATGTGTCTCATTTGAAGAAGGCAAAGAGATCCTAGATGAAATACACTCAGGTTGCTGTGGAAATCATGCCGCTTCAAGAACACTGGTTGGCAAAGCATTTTGCACCAGATTCTACTGGCCAACTGCTTTGAAAGACGCAGAAGAACTTGTTTGAAAATGCAAAGGTTGCCAAATGTTTGCAAGACAAGCCCATGTGTCAGCTCACAATCTTATCTACATCCCACCTGCTTGGCCTTTTTCCTGCTGGGGGCTAGATCAAGTAGGACCTCTGTAGAAAGCAAAAGGCGGCTTCGAGTACATCTTTGTAGCAATCGACAAGTTCACCAAGTGGATTGAATACAAACCACTCGCGAAATACAGCACAGCCAAAGCAGTCGAGTTCATCCAAGACATTATGCACCGCTTCGGCATGCCTAATCGAATCATCATAGATCTAGGCTCCCCCTTCACAGCTATAGAATTCAAAAGCTAGGCACAAGACTGTGGTTTCAGTATAGACTATGCGTCTATTGCACATCCAGAAGCCAACGAACAAGTAGAAAGGGCTAATGGACTCATACTAGCTAGATTAAAACCAAGGTTATACGAAGAACTAGTGGACTATGGGTCCAAATGGATTGAAGAATTACCTAAGTAGTATGGGGGCTACGAACTCAAATAAGCAGAGCAACAGGCTACTCACCCTTCTTCCTAGTTTATGGGTCAGAGGCCGTACTGCCTGCCGACTTGATCTGGACATCACCAAAGATAGAACAATACGATGAAGGAGAAGCAGAACACACAAGAAGATTAGAACTCGACAGCTTAGAAGAAGTCAGAGTAAATGCTACCCTCCAATCAGCCAGATACCTACAAGGTTTAAGACAACACTACAACAAGAGTACCCATCCTCGATCATTACAAGTTGGAGACTTAGTGCTAAGAAGGATACAAAAAACTAACGGACGACATAAGCTACTTAGTCCATGGGAAGGTCCGTTCATTGTCACAAAAGTCACCGGACCAGGCACATACAAGTTAATAACCGAAGATGGAAGAGAAGTCAACAATACATGGCACATCAGCCAGCTAAGAAGATTCTACGCGTAAAAACAACTCAAGAAAAAACAGATATGCAAGCCACAAGGGACCAACGTTCACAATCGACAAAGGACAATATTCCTCGACAACATATGTATTAGTTTATATTCATGATCAATAAAGATGATATTCATCCACAGCATGTCTGGTCATGACTTTCAATGAGTTGTTTTCACGAAATAAAAAGCAAAATGGCTGAAAACATACCTGAGCATCCCGGCCGAGAGCAAAATAGCTGAAAAGATGCTTGAGCCCGTCGATGAGGGTAGCTAAAAGCTAACACCCGAAATAAAAAGCAAAATGGCTGAAAACATGCCTGAGCATCCCGGCCAAGAGCAAAATAGCTGAAAAGACGCTTGAGCCCACCGATGAGGGTAGCTAAAAGCTAACACCCGAAACAAAAAGCAAAATGGCTGAAAACATGCCTGAGCATCCCGGCCGAGAGCAAAATAGCTGAACAGACGCTTGAGCCCGCTGATGAGGGTAACTAAAAGCTAACACCCAAAACAAAAAGCAAAATGGCTGAAAACATGCCTAAGCATCCCGACCGAGAGCAAAATAGCTGAAAAGACGCTTGAGCCCGCCGATGAGGGTAGCTAAAAGCTAACACCCGAAACAAAAAGCAAAATGGCTGAAAACACGCCTGAGCATCCTGGCCGAGAGCAAAATAGCTGAAAAGATGTTTGAGCCCGCCGATGAGGGTAGCTAAAAGCTAACACCTAAAACTAGTCAACCGAAATTAAGCTTAAAAAGACCCTCCAGCTCTTCGTTTTGAAAAGCCAGAGGCTCAGGGGCTACATCCAGATAGAAATACTTTTCCCTCAGAAAAGCACAAGTGCCACTCAAGAAAGCACTTGGATGCCGAAGTTTGTCAAGGCAACATTCTATGCCGAGTCATTTTTACATAGCGCAGACGAAAGGTTGTCAACACAAAGATCTACATCTAACAAGTCATAGCGCGGACAAAGCACTCGACGGATCACAAAAGAGGAAGAAAAGAAAAGTACTCGATAAATCGAGGGATTTCGTCAGGATAACGCACAGAGTTGTTTACAGAGTAGAGACGAAAATGGGACAAAGTACTCAGCAAGTCAAGTAACTCTGACCACACACGGGCAAAGAATACATCAACGAAAATAAAGAATCTTCATTTGAAGAGGAGTGTAATATTACAAGAGGCTGGTCAATTGGATCAGGCATTGTCATCAGGAAGGGAAATATCAATATTAAGACTGTCTACAACCCTACTGGCTAAACCTTCGACCTCAGGCTCCATCCTCTCAATGGCATCAAGGTATTCTTGGCTATCAGCTTCCTCTGCTATCTTGGACAGAGGCGCCTCTAGAGCAAGGACCCGGACCTGGGCCAGCACATTCTTGGTACATACTTGAGCGCACTTCTTCGTAAACTCTTGGAAATGAGTCGGAATCCAAGGAATGAACTGAGCCCAAGATTGCCCGTCATCCGCTGGAGTCCAGAGAATATCAGCTACTAAACGAAAAGATTTCCACAAAATGTTCCAATTTTCAGTAGCCGTCGCCAGCTTCCCAGACAAGTCTTCAATAGTTTTTTGGGCCTACACAAGATCTTTATCAGCTCCATGCTTGATCAACTTAGCAAGTGCAAGTTCTTCCTCAGCATGAGTAATTACCTCCTCAGCCTTGTTATGACTTGTACGAACAAGAGTCTTCATTTCATCAATGCCCTCCGAGAGCTTTTTTTCCTTCAACTTGGAGAGCTGGACAAGACACCAAACAAGTCAGCAGGAGGGAAAGGATTGAATACTAAAAGAAACAGAGAGAACCCGGAATACCTTTACATTCTTTCTTCATGGCTTCCAAACTCTTCATGGCCTCCGAGTTCTTTGAAGCCTCCCAGATAGCAGCATCTTTCTGTTTCTCCAACTCCTGGGCAATAGTGTCTCTCTATTTCTCTACCTCTACCACTCGGGCACGGAGAGCCTTTTCCTCTTTTTGATGCGACTTACGCTCAGTCTCTAACTCGGCCCTGGAGGAGGTCAAGGTCAGTCTTTAGAGAACTTACCTCAGGAGGACAACTTCTTCTCGGTTTCAGACTGAAAAGAAGAAGCCGGTATGGTCACGAGAGAAAGTCTAAACAATTAAAGATAGAGAAAAATAAGGCATAAGGATGAAGGCAAAACAAATGGCCTAAGAAAGAATCTCAGAAAAACTTATGTGAAGCTTCTCCCCGAAAGAAGTCATAGAGGACGCCAAGCTCCCCTAGGCTGCGGTCAGCTCCGATAGCCAATGGGTGGCATCGAACTGTTGCACCACGTCACCGGTAAAAGAGGGACCGCCGAAAGTGAGGGAAGGGGAAGGAGAGGCCGGCTGGGGCGAAGAAGGAACGACCAAAGCAACCTCCCAGGAAGCCGAAGCCAATCCCTCAGAAGGACCCGACGCGACAGCCACTGTCACCTCCAGGGCGGCCAAGTCCGCAACTTCGCCAGGTAGCTCCGAAGCCCCCGTAGCAACTTCACCAAAAGCATGTTGCAAGTCCTAAGGCTCGGAACTCAATGGCACGGTGGAAGGCTGAGAAGAAGTCGATGAAGAAATGAGAGAAGACGAAAGACTGAAAATTGATAAAAGAAAGCACCAATGAGAACCAGAAGAAGGAAGACAGAAGCAAAAGGATGAAGCCAGAATCTACTCACCCAACCACTTTCTTCTTCGCAAAGCCAAAAGAAGGCCTCGCAGGGGGGACCACAACGGCAAAAATGTCCCCGCCACCCGACGACAGAGCGGGATAGCAGATACTAGAGCCACAGAAGAAGCTAGGGCTGGAGCCATGGAAGAACTCTGCACTGGAGGAGCGGTAGAGCTCGGTACCGAGGCTACCAAAGAACTCAACACCAGAGCTTCAGAAGAAGTCAGCGCGGGAGCCGTAGAAGAACTCATACCCGATGTTCGGTTACTTCAAAAAGTTCAAAACTAAAAGTCAAGACAAAGAAGAGAAATTCAATGCAACAGGAATATGAAAACAACTCACCACCGCATGATGAGGGGTACTTCGTCATCCTCCTCTCCCTCAACCAAGGAAACCAGAGCACCTGCTGAAAAAAGAATAAAAAGTACTCGGTTCAAGAGAAAAATAGGAAAACAAAGGAACAAAGAGTATTAAATGTGCTCACCTAAGAGCATGCTAGCAACAACTGGAGTACCTGAGAGAGTACTTGGTTTGCGAGGCTTCATGGAGACAGGCAGGCTAGATGAAGACCCATCCAGTTCGCCCCCTCTTCGGACACTACGAGGACCGCGAGGGACTAGACGAGGAACATATTCTTCATATACATCAACAAATTTCGGAAGAAACTCTAGGAAGTGCTGTGGAAGTTGGGGACTTACTAGTTGCAGAAGTTCCAGCAAGTTTATCCCCAGTCTCCGCCACGGTAGGGAGAACATCAAGAGGGATCGGGTCAACAAAGTTCCGCCTAAGCTCCTACGAAAAAGGATAAAATAGCAAGACAAGGAAAAGCTAAGCAAAAATGGATGCAGCAAGAGTACATAAAGTACCCAAACAAATAGATAAACAACTCATAGCTAGGGGTGGGTTATTGGCAAAGAACTCAAAGATAGCAGGAGGAATAATGCTCACTCCTTTCAGCATCTTCTGGAGATGCTCGAGTACCTCCTCATCGGTCAGCTCAAGAGCTAGGACCATGCGTGAAGGATCCTCGGCCCTAGAATACTCGAAGCCAAGGTGCTCCCGCTCTTTCAAATGCTGAACTCGGCGATGAAGAAAACTTGAAACAATACCGAAACTGGTTAAACCCTGCTGTTTCAGCATGCTAATCCTATTAAGGAGTGGCTGGATCACTTGAATCTCAGCAGGTGACTCAAGTTTCTTGTCCCATCGGTCATTCACCACAGGACCAGATCCAGAGTGGATGATAAGGGAAGGGATCAAATTGGCAACGTAAAATCAGTCGGCATGCCAATCTTTTACAGAATTAACCAGGTCATAGTCAAAGAACTTGCTCTTAAGACCCTGGCGAAACTGAATCCCGCAACCACCAAGAACGCTGGTATCTTTGCGGCAGGGTTGAGGTTTTAGACGAAAGAAGTAGCGAAAAAGAGATAGAGAAGGAGAGATTCCAAGGAAAGCTTCACAGAGATGAACGAAAATGGAAAGATGGAGAACGGCATTAGGGGTTAGATGGTTTAGACTAGCCCCGAAATAACCAAGAAACTGATGAAGGAAGGCGGAAGCAGGAAGGCAAAGTCTGGCGCGGACAAAGGAAACGAAGAGGACAATCTCACCAGGACCCGGAGCAGGAACCCAATGCTCGCTCGGAACTCTCCATTCAGCAATGACTTTGCTTTGGATCAAGCCATCGCTGACGAGCTCGCGCAGCTGATCTTCGCTTGTTGTTGGAGCCGGCCAAACCTTCTAAGCAGCCCTCATGGCCACGAACTCTTGGTTCTCGATCAAAGAAAGGGATGACTCCTCGTCCACGAAGGTCGCCTGGGACTTGCATCGTGGTTTTCTTCTTACCCATGAACTAGCGGAAGCAAAAAGGTACTGGGGAAGATGAAGCTAGATGGCTGGCGCTAAGGACGGCGGTGGCAATGGCGACGACGGATGATTAAGAGCTAGGGTTTGAAGGCAAAAGAAAGGCAGTAAAGAAAAAGAGGACGAAGGGTATATAAATAAATTTTATAGCATTAGAAATAGCCCACCAGGCCCGTTAAAACATCGTGTGAGAACGCAATGGTCCATTTACCGACACAGCTAAAACGACGGAGGGCACAAATCCACACAACGATACAATCCAATGGGCAGATTTCAGACTTATCCGTCCAGCACCATGGCAGGGTTATTAGATCACTACAAGAACAACCCGTCAACCAAGAAGAAACAAAGGGATACCTCGCAAGGAACAAAAGAACCCGGTTATTTAAGAAAGAACTCGGTAATCTCATGAACGACAGGGATCACAGCAGAGAAGTGAAGGACAACTCAGAAGACAAGATTCGTTCCATTACAAGTGACTTCAAAAATAGAAGATTACAAATCTTACAAGACCCAACGAACTCGGTACCACGAAAAGCAAAGTAGCAAAGAGGAACACGGACATGGCTAGGCTCTGGAATGACTATGTGTCCCAAATTGCTACTCAAAAGGACAAACCACCATCAACTACACTATTTTCTTCAAAGGATGGACGCAGTGCATCCAAGGTGGAAATCAGCAGCACGGCAGGACAACATGGAGCAGAGAAGGCCGATGGGCATCTGTCTACCCAAGACTGATGTGATGCTGGATATGGTGTTGATCTACACTGGACAGTCTTAGGACAGGCAACGAAGATCAACCTAGAACTACCAGATGAAGGAACGAAGCCCACATCATAAGACTTCCTCCAACTACCGCCATGTACATCCTGGTACAATGCTGTTGCGGGATTAGCCTACCTCTAATCCCTATCACAAGACTTCCTCCAGCTACGACAAGACATATAGGAACTACAAAATATGCCCGGGGGCTGCTCTACTTCACAAACTACCATGTTTATGACCACTGAAGGTTTCAACAGAATGTCCAATGGATGAAAACAAGCACTCCAGGACAGTATTTATAGATCAAAGGAGCGGCGCACATGGACTAGGAGTACCAACGAAATAAGCCTAACAAAGGACACAGTGAAAAGACAGGACTCAATAATGGAAGACTTAGGCGAGAGGGAGCAGTACTCGAAGACGAGCATATTTGGAAGAATATACTAGCACAGTACAACTCATGAACAAAAGGCATTTACACTCAATCACCACCATACAACTACATCTGACAACAGCAGACTATCAAAGAATACGCTAAGACCTCGCATCCGAGTTCTTCCTGAATAAAACAACACGGATATACGCTCGGAGGCTGCATGCTGCGAAACTACTCGGATGATGGTTTAATCCAAGACTAAAGGGCTGCTTCAGAAAGATGCCGCAAAACTACTCAGATGATGACATAATCCAAGTCTCGGGGACTACTTTAGAACACAAATTTATAAACAAAATAAAGATTCAAGACCCTCCAACTTTTTGTTCCAAATAGCAAGAGGCTCGGGGGCTACACTCTGTGAGTGCACTTTTTCTTCGAAAAAGCGCACATCACCAAAAGACTTCCTCAACACAGACCACTTCAAGACATTACGACAAAAAGAACCCAGAATGAGCCATATTCGAGTTCTTTTTGATAAAACTTCAACGAACAATCAGAGCAACTTCAAGACAAGATCCTCCAGCTCCTTGTTCCAAATAGCAAGAGGCTCAGGGGCTACAACCAGATGGATGTACTTTTTCTTCAAAAAACACTCACCACTTGAAGGTCCCAAGAAGTGCTACAAGGTTTCACTCTAGAAAGCACTCGGATGACATTTGTTCCTACTCAACAAGACTTGAAGGAGCAAAATGAGACTTTCAGAGCTCAACCATGAAGTGCTCGGGGGACTTGTCGATGCGGGACCCATAGGATACCCCGCAAGGGAGAGAGAAGATCTAGTCCAACTAGGATTCTTCCCATATAATCTTAGTAGTAGTACTATTCAGTAATCCTACTAGGAACTCTCATTATAAACCGACTAGGACTCTGGCCTCCTGACTATATAAAGGAGGGTAGGGCTCCTAGGGAAGAGAACAACAGAACAACAATTGTACGACACTTCATAATCAATCCAACGTAGAGGCTAATGCTAGCTGGACGTAGGGCTGTTACTCGATTAACGATCGAGGGTCCTGAACCTAGGAATAAGTTCATTTGTCTCTTACGTTCACCATTGAGTTCTGCATACGCTGAAGCCCGAACATACTACCTCGGGTACCCCCGTGGCAGGCTATCGGTGGTAAAACATCGATAGGCAGTGTCTAGGGGGTGACTCTCAAGACTCTATAAATAGCAGCCGTCACTCTTTTTAGGGTTTGGGTTTTGTTTAGTTCTTGATTTCCTTATGAAACAAACATCATTTTGCTGTAACTGTGCCGCCAAGGCTGCTTGCTGTGAACCTAGGGCCCTAGTTCTTGATCTTGTTCGCCTATGGTGATTAGTCCTTTCGAATAAAGACTTGAACTCTTTCTTATTTTCATAAGCCTCAAATTTATTTGCAATTTCAGATTGCGTTCATTCCGTTCTTGCTTGTGTTCTTCGATTCGCTTGCAGGAAAGCCTTCTCGGTGAGGTCAATCATGTTCGCATGGTTGATAATCGATGGAGCAGTGGTGTAACGGTTGCGGGGGTCTGAATTAGTCTTAGTTCAAAGCCTAGATCATTGAACAGTCGAGTCTCCACCAATCGACGCTATCATACCTTTCGGAAGATCAGGCCTTGTCTACATCAAGTGGTATCTGAGACCTTGTTGCATGTTAGGTATAACTTTGTTTTCTCCTTTAGATTGTTACTATTTTTGCATTACCTATCGTCCACAAAAAGCCAAAAAATATACACCGCCACATATTCCCTATCCTATAGCCTCATTGTGCCTTTGCAATTTTTTAAATTTCAGTTTGCTTTATTGAACTGTCAGTCCCTCACTGCGTCTTAGTGTTCATTGTGTTCTGATCTTGTTCTTGGTCTAGTGTCAAGTCTTGTCTTCAAGTGTAGTGATAGTTTGTTCCTTTCCGCCAAATCTTGCATCCCTGTTGGTTGTTACGTGAGCAAATTGAGGGAAAAGGATAAGTCAAGTTGAGAGAAACATATAGTCCAAATCTTTATCCTGATCCTTATTTCCACTGTTTAAAAAGGATATCTCATCTGATCTCCACGGTTGCAGCTGGTGGATTATTTTTGTGCACAGTTAGAAAGAAAGGAAAGCATTAATTGGCAGTTATAGTCTCCTTTGGAAATAATATGCACACAATATTTTCTATTGTTGGTTAGTTGTGATCCTTGTTGGGCATATCTTTGGTTATCCTTACGCTAATCCAAAAGAAAAGTTCCTGTCAGGGTGTCCACACCTAGGCAGTCCTACTGCTGATATTGCTTTGCTGGCCGAGAGTTTAGATCACGCTATAGTGCAGCTTCTTGATATTTTTATTTACAATTATTTTTGTAGCACTTTTCTGAGTAAAAAAAGAAAGACTTAAAGGCAAAGAGGTGCAAAAAACCAAAAGAAGGAAAAAAGCCACACCTAAAAAAAGAGAGAAAAAAATAAAGAAGGAAAGAAAAAGAAAGTGAAAAAAATTCAGAAGTGCTTGCATCCTTTTGAGTCCTTGTGTTGAGTTGTATTGTATTGCTTGCTTGAACTAGGTCCAGGATAAGTTTAGGCCAGCGACATAGACTAGCTTGGGACTACTTTTCAATCTTACAATTTCTGAATTAAATTATTGCTATTCCTTGCTACTATATTATGTCTGTCCAAGCTCCACTTTCTTCTAATCAAGTACAGGTTCACCTTGCAACTGTTACACTCAAGCTACAACGGTATCACAGTCACTGACTGATTGCACCGTCTGTTGCTTTGGTAAGAACACTTGTAAGACCGTGGTAAGACACTTGAGAGTTGAGTGCCTTATTTTTCCTTGTCCACAACCTAAGTAGTTGGTAGGGATAATACTTTTGTATTATCTTTTGCTGTCTTCTAACAATGACAGGTTGTTCGTATCCACCGACTTATGATGGTATAGGTGCTGATGAGTACATGGAGTGGGAAATTGCCGTAGATAACATATTTGCTACTCGCTTTATGTGTCCAAGGAGAAAGGTAAAAAATGTAGCTAGTGTTTTGCAATATTTCGCTTTATCTTGGTGGGAGTCTTTAGATCCTTCTAATAAACCTCAAACTTGGAATGATATAAAACTCCTTATGCGAGAAACCTTTGTTAATCCACCTCCTATTTTGACTTCATATGCTGAGGTGCACAATTTAGAGGAAGAGTCTGTTGTTATTCCTCTTGCTATGACTAACCTTCTGCAAGATAATGTACATAAGCGAAAGGATGACATGGAAGAAAATGAGGAGCTCACAACCTCATATGCAAATTTAGAACCATCACTTCACAATGCACCTATTACTACTGCTAAGAACACAGGTAATGCCCATGGTGCTACACTCATGGAAGGTGAGAACTATTTTAATAGTACTAAATTTTTCCACAAACCATGCTATCATAGAACAATTGTTAGTGAAACCCTCTCTTGATTTATCTCTATCCCATGATAATTTATTTGAAGTTCCTTGTGATAAAGATGAATTGGTTAATGATGCTTTAGTTTTACATATTTTGGAACCAGTCACTTGTGCTGAAAATAAACATATTATTCATATTGCTAATAAAACTGGTGAGTTCAAACTGTTGTCTTCTTTATATACTTTGGGTTACATTGAATTTGATGTTTTGTGTAACCTAGATTGTTTGGAGGAGAGCCTTTTTAAATATGCTGATTTGCCTTGATTTTCTAAACACACAAATCATGTTATTGGCAAATATAACAATAAGGGACAATATATGATACATCGAGTATACATTCGTAGTAATATGAATTCTCCTTTTATTGTACAAGATTATGATCGTTTAGAGGGCAGCCATAATAATACAAACATTTTCTCATCTTCCTTAAAGAAACAAGTTCACTTCTAAGAAGGAGAGCATTGTTGGTTGCTACCTATGTCTGCTACACCATCTATTCCTGTATTGTCTTTGGTTAGTTCTAATCTTTTGCAGGATAGTGTTGACATACATCGTGTGCATTCGGATCATGGAGTCTACATGCTTGCTGAAATTTTTATGCGAGATGACATGCTAGAAACTTGGAAACATGGTCACGTTCCTTTCTCAAAATTATTTCAGTTCCCTTTATCTTCGCAACCTCGTTCTCCTTTATGTTGTGCAGGATTAGTTTCAAGCACAATCGACAGTCGAGGATGGCTTTTCGTCAAGAAGGGGAGGATGATGAGGACATGACACCCATGCATATGACCATATTTAGCACATGGTATGGAGGGGTAGGAGGCCAGCAAGGGTGTCCAAGTCAAGAAGGAGGTCCGAGGCTAGTTCAGTTCGAATCTCCGAGGTGGAGGCCTAAAGCAACTCAAGTTCGAGTCTATCTCGGCCTCCAGGACCAGTCTGCCTCAAACTGGTCACCCTAGGACGCATCCTGACTCTGTTTTCGACGATCCACATATGGTTGGAAAGCTAATTTGATAAGGAAGCTAATGCAAGTGGTCTCATGTCAAAACCCTTCGGAATCAATAGGAATCATTGAAACAATTCAGCATCCAGAATCTACCAGGGTGTTGCGACACTATCTTTTGGTCCATTGGACCGTGTATCGTGTTTGGGCCCATTAGGGGGCATGTCTAGGGGGTGACACCCAAGACTCTATAAATAGCATCCATCACTCTCCTTAGGGTTTGGGTTTTGTTTAGTTCTTGATTTCCTCATGAAACAAACATCGTTTTGCTGCAACTGTGCCGCCAAGGCTGCTTGCTGTGAACCAGAGCCCCAGTTCTTGATCTTGTTCACCTATGGTGATTAGTCCTTTTGAATAAAGACTTGAACTCTTTCTTGTTTTCATAAGCCTTATATTTATTTGCAATTTCAGATTGTAATCATTCCATTCTTGCTTGTGTTCTCGATTCGCTTGGATGAAAGCCTTCTTGGCGAGGTCAATCGCATTCGTGTGGTTGATAACCAACGGAGCAGTGGTGTAATGATTGTGGGGGTCTGAATTAGTCTTGGTTCAAAGCCTAGATCATGAACGTTGAGTCTCCACCAATCGACGCTATCATACATTCCAAAAGATCAGGCCTTATCTACATCAGGATGGCGGCAGCATCCTTTGGAGCCCCCGAGCGCACGTGTCCACAGGGGACACGAGGCCATAGGGGAACCAGACATACGGTGTTTGTGGTGCGGTCAATATGGTCCCTTTGGATAATCGGTGGGAGATAGTGAATAGAGAGTAAATAGCAGTATGCATATTACTTACAACGGGGTTTGAGCAGAGAGTTTGCTCGGAATGAAGCGCAGATGCCTCGTCGTTGAAGTTGTCGTGCACCTCGGAGCCGATGGAGGGCGCCCCTCTGATGGGTGTCGGAACAAGTGCCTCCTCGCAGAGGTGTAGTATGCTGAGCCGGTCAGCAACGAAGTCCAGGCTTCCAAAGAGGAAGGCCTAGGACAACTTAAAGACGGGTGGAACCCACATCCCAATAGGTGGGTGTGCGGGAAACTCTAATGAGCCGAAGCAAGTCGTATTGCTTGAGCCCGCCATGGTGAAGGTGGCAGAAAAGTGGGTCATCTGATGACAAAAAAGTGTTGAACATACAACGTCTTTCCCACGGATGGTGCCAACTGTCTGTGCAGAAAGTGACCAACAAGTAAATATTTGTTGTTTTACCGTATGTTGTGATCGGAGGTGGCCTAGCACTCAATGACATAGGGTTTATACTGGTTCAGGCAACGTGCCCTACATACAATTCGAGTTGGTCGGTGACTTTATTCCTGAAACTAGGTGCTCGAAGTTTGTAGTGGGGTTACAAACGAGAAGGAGAAAGATGGGGATACAAGAGGTCTGGTCGAACTCTGGTCGGAAGGGCCGAGAGTGACGGGAGCCCTGCTATGAGCTAAGTGTTGAAGCATGTGCTTGTGGTTTGAACCTGGCGGTTCTGTGGTTGTGAACTAGGGAACTTGATCGATCTAAATCGACTTAATGAACTTGGATAAACTGAGTTTTTAGGAGAGAGCGCATCCCCTTTTATAAATGAAGGGGATGGCCTTATAAGTGAGAGGGAGAGAGTACGTCTACTTATAAGCCTTGTTGCCCACGTCAACGGGTACAGGATGATGGTAGGCGCCCACAACACTATTAGATGTCAGATGCACGTGGGAGGTTGTGTTGTCTTCTTCGGGTATGGCAGACGTCGGCGCCCGCTACACTGGTGATACCTAGAGGTTTATGAGGGGTTTTACCATGTTCGCCTGGTACGGTAAATGCCGACGCCCACAACACTATCGATGCCATGGTTAATAGATTAACCAAAGCGGTCTCCCTAATGATTTTCTAGATTCAAAAAAATACTTTTTCAAATTTAAATTTGAATTCTATTTTCACAAATTAAACACAGACAATGTAGAAGATACGCATATAGAGGATAAACATATATTACATTCATTCGTGTGTCATCCTTATCGTACCATGAACAACATTAAGTTATTACGTTACATGCATGTCTTCTTTATCGTACCACAAACATATATCACATTCATACACGTGAAACTAAGATCACCGCTTATTTACCAGCCCGCTCGCCTCAGAGCTCCAAAGGCAAATGTGTCTTGGAAAAGTTTTTGTGTAGTAGTGAGGGACGAAGACGGCGAGAAATGAGGCCCACACATGACTAGCGAATCAACAGGCTTGAAGATCAAGGTATTCCGAGGATATTCGATGCTGTCGTATCTAGGCGATAGGTTAGAATCATTCGGTTATGCATTCCATACAACAAACTAGGAAACACATCTGTTACCCGATTGGTTCCACTGT
This sequence comes from Miscanthus floridulus, assembly GCF_019320115.1. NCBI lineage: Eukaryota > Viridiplantae > Streptophyta > Magnoliopsida > Poales > Poaceae > Miscanthus > Miscanthus floridulus. The sequence goes on along the minus strand of NC_089581.1, from coordinate 169,748,590 downwards.
AACTCTACCCCCAGACTATATAAGGAGGGGTCAAGGCCTTCCAATCGGGATCCTATCTTCTACATTATATCGCATAGCTACGATTAGCAACCCCTATTACCGAGCATACGAATATAGACAGAGCTACTTTAGACTGGACTGTAGGACTATTTTCGAGAACGTGTCCTTGTGACATGTATTTCATTAAGCAGAAGAAGAGTTTGATTGGTTACAACATCCCAAATAATTCATAGATTACCGTGGAAGGATGGAAGCCAACACGAACCAAAGTAAACCTAATTAACAACGACCGTAGGACTATCATTGCCGATCTCCAATTCAGTGATACGCCACCCTGCACGGCACATGCAATGTATGGTACTAGTACCAGTCTAGCACTTTGCACTTGGTATGTAGGCCCTATTTGGATCCATAGGGCTAAAGTTTAGCCCATCTCTCTTTTAGTCACCTTTTAGCCCTCATGGATCCAAACAAAAAGGGCTAAAAGTGGGGGTTAAACTTTAGCCCACCCATTTCCATTAGCCCCTCCAAGGGGTGTTACATCATAAATCATTTACTAAAACATGTCATAAGCATCATATTTATGTGTTAATGCATGTAATAGAGTGTGTAGATCAATTTCTGTAACTCGAAACGATCAACAGAAATGCGAAACAAAAGTTGATTCGATAGTCATGTTATATCACTTAGGGTTTAAAACTAATTTTTATTAAGCAAAAATGCTATAGAACATGTATGTGATACTTAAATAAAGTTTGAAGTACAAACTTTATAGATGACAATGAAATACATGGGGTCGAAATATAATATTACTAGCTAATATTTCCACTAGCTTAGAAATCGCAAATGGAAATCCAATTCAGCTCTAAAACTTAGAAATTTTCAAGGTCTGACAACAGTTAGACACTGCTATGTTTAGCAATTTATTGTGATAGATTGGGTTATGGAGTGGTGTAGTGTTATAGCTTGAGTTGATAGTCTCATGTGCCATCTTGAGCATGGTGAAGATGGTTTAGGTCCTTAAGCAACCATTTGGTCGTGTTGAAGGCTTTAAAATTCGTGCGTGTCATGGTTTTGGGCTGGTTGGCCGTATGGCCACGGTCACCACGCTTGAGTGCTCGGCGTCGCCGCGTTGGTCATGCATGTGAGAGCACGCGCTGCTGCATGCATCCGCCTCTAGCCTATCTAGGTCTCGGCTACCGCTGACCCGCCGCGCGAAGCCGCCGCTGCTGCTGCCGACTGCCCCGCATGTGTCACAAGGGAGCCACTGTCAGCGCCATCAACTCATCATCACATCCGCACTGTCGACCCACCTCGCGTTGCGACGCTACCGCTACCGATGCCACTATGACGCTGTGCTGCTGCCGCTCGCCTTATCCTTGTTCGCACGTGGGCTGCCCCGCGCCGTCATCCCGCCTTAATGCCGTTGCAGCCGCGCCTACCGCGCCCCCACCTACCTTCGTGCGCGCATGTTGTTTGGCTATAGTGTCATGTAGCGGGTGCACAGACGCTGCCTTCAGTCTGGTCGACCGTGTCCCGCTAAGGCGTGGACGAGCCGAACCCACTGTCGCGCCCCGTCTCTCTCTCCCTATGTTTTTCACCGCCGTCAGGTCGCATCACAGTGAAGCCAGAGAGCGAGCACCTCTCATCAATTTGTCATTCTCGCGTCTCCACCCTCATGTCTCCTCTCTAGCCGACCCCACCCCACCTTAACTCATGTCATGCTGAGCTCCAATTTTGGAGTTTTGCCGCCATCGTGCCATTAAGGCTCGTCATCGCCCGCGTCGTGGCCAGTCTCCACCACTTCATTCCATGCCACTCCACCTACCTCATGAGCTTCGGCTCCACCTCCACTTCACCCTATGCGCCTTGTTTGCACCTCTACTACCTCGCCATAGCTGCTGACGCGGCTGCGCCATCTCGGAGCGCTGCTGCACCCCTCTAGTTGCGCACGACCAGCCCTTATCCTCTGACCGTTGCCTCAACCATCACCATAGTCGTGACCGAAGTAAGCTGGGTTCCTCACGCGCTAGCCAATAGCTACACGGTGGTCTAGGATGGCCGGTACGGCCATGCCACCATCGCACGCGGTTGCTCGCCATGGCCACCGCTCCTGCTAGCTCCGCTCCTCCCATAACTTCATCTAGTGTAGGCATTAGGACTGTAGATGTAGGTCGGCCTGCTAGTAGGGCCGCTGCATGCCTTAGTTGGCCGGTGCGACCGTCTATTGCCGCATTGGCGCACGTAGGGGTGGCTGAGGGTCTTGCCATTGTAAAGAGAAGATAGATCTAAGGGTTTCATTGCAAAGTCGTTGTCTATAGAAATAGCAACATGGACTGTGGGTTGTTTTGCTCATAGTACATGGGCATTTTTGCAAGAGTGCCAGCGCGCGTGGGCTTCCTCGCCATGGGTGGCCTCCTATGCGTGGGCCATGCCTCGCCTGTGGGCCGCCGCAGCGCTCACGCGCGCGCGCGTTGGGCCGCGTTGAGCCAAAATGAGTTTATCTTTTTCGTGGAGAATAGAAATAGTTTTCCATTATATTTTTAAGCTGATCTTTGGTAAATCATATAAAATCATGTAGGTATCCAAAAATTGTGAAACCAATTTTATTAAGTTTCTAAAATTGTTCTCTATCTATTGGTGTATTTAGTTCATATATATATATTTGTTGATACCATGAACTATTAAATCAATTGAGAGTGCTTAATATTATTAGGTTAAATATGATAGGAATTTTTATGGCAATATGGTGATAGCTGTAGCTTTGAAAATTTTACAGTAGTTTCATGGTATTATTATGTGCTCACTGTAATTTTTGTAGCTTTAGAATAGACTTAACAGAAGAGTTGTTAAATGCTCTTTGTTTCAAATATACATTAAATTATTAATAGAAATAAAGGTATATCCTTCATTTGTAAAGCTAGGTGTTTGTCAGTTGAACCCAAGCACTTTATCTGATGAAGATGATAGTAAGCTTAGTATCGTAGTCATTAGAGCTAGCTTAGTAGTTTACCATGTGTATTCTTAATTTAGGAGCTGTTGTTGCTAAAATGCTAAGTGTTGCATCATCATCACATGCATGTAGAGAACGAGTTGGCAGAGATCATGACCACCGGAGATCACGAGTTCAAGGAGGTGATCGAGGAGTACGAGGAGAAGATCCTCGTGTAGGAGGAGGTCCCGGAGCTGCCCCTAACTGACTGAGCTGACACCGCGCCTGCCCAAAGCAAGCCCCAATGCATAACCCTTATTTTGAATAATCACTGAATATATATATATATATATATATATATGTGTGTGTGTGTGTGTGTGTGTGTGTGTGTGTGTGTGATGTGCATTTACGTTACAAGCTTATTGTTGAAACTACATGCATAGATATACCTACATATGAGTCCTACTAGCTTAGGTCGAGTAGCTGCTATGCTTAGGTTTTTCGTTAGCGTGGGGTCATGCGCATGGGGCACAAAGTGTTGTACCGAGTGCACCGGTACAGATGGCGGCTAGTTTTGCCGCCGTTGTTGTAGTTCCTTGGTGTGTACTTGCGCAAACGCGAGGGCCCCCGCACACGGGTCTAGAGGGGTGTGAGTCTACACAAACTCCGCAACGACCGGCAGCTATCTCAGAGCGTCTGCATAGAACACTCCCGGGATGGACGGTGGCTAGGTGCTACATCAACGATGCTGGAGCTGTCGCTCTCACCATCGTTATCCAGGCGTATGTAGAAGATACGCATATAGAGGATAAACATATATTACATATAGACAATGTAGAAGATACGCATATAGAGGATAAACATATATTACATTCATTCGTGTGTCATCCTTATCGTACCATGAACAATACTAAGTTATTACGTTACATGCATGTCTTCCTTATCGTACCACAAACATATATCACATTCATACATGTGAAACTAAGATCACCGCTTATTTACCAGCCCGCTCGCCTCAGAGCTCCAAAGGCAAACGTGTCTTGGAAAAGTTTTTGTGTAGTAGTGAGGGACGAAGACGGCGAGAAATGAGGCCCACACATGACTAGCGAATCAACAGGCTTGAAGATCAAGGTATTCGAGGATATTCGATGCTGTCGTATCTAGGCGATAGGTTAGAATCATTCGGTTATGCATTCCATACAACAAACTAGGAAACACATCTATTACCTCGATTGGTTCTACTGTAACTCTACCCCCGGACTATATAAGGAGGGGTCAAGGCCCTCCGATCGAGATCCTATCTTCTACATTATATCACATAGCTACAATTAGCAACCCCTATTACCGAGCATACGAATACAGACAGAGCTACTTTAGACTGGACTGTAGGACTATTTTCAAGAACGTGTCCTTGTGACTGTAACAACCCAAAAATCCTATACACCAAAAATACCAACTACAAAAAATTTTCTTAAAAACTTCCATGTGTTGATGAGTGTCATGTATAGAAACCCAACCTAAGAGATGCATTAGGTCTAACCCCAACCCAAGTCAACTCATAAGCATGGCATGCCATATGTTAATCATGTTTATTTAAACACTAACAAATGAAGCATAGCATACATTGTTAACTCACATGGTGATTTGGATTTTCATTTGTTATATGTAATGCCTAACAACTCCCTTAAAGAAATAAACCATAAAGTAGTTATTACTCAAACCAAAGAATAAATGTATAAAGAGAAAACTATTTCCATTTTTGTATAACAAAACTACACTTATTTTTGTTATACAAATAGCTAAATAAATTCCTAATATATATATATAAAAGAATGTTGTGAACCTCATATCTAAACTCCAATGAATAAGGTACACCAATTTTGAATTCAAATTCCAAATCAATTTGAATTTAAACAAAGGAGAAGAAAAATAAAACAGAAAAAGGAAAAGAAAAGGAGAAGGCCCGCAGCTGGCTTGGCCTGCTCGGCCCGCTAGCGCGCAACAGCCAACTAGCCCAGCCTGCGCGCGCAGTAGCAGGTCGGCCCAACTCGCGCGGCCAGCCCAGCAAGCAGCCCTCCCACCGCACGATGCCGATCGCCATTGGAGGCATGGAGCTCGGTTATAAAAAGACCCCGAAGCTTTAGCCTCTCCCTCAGCCACCGCCGCCGCTTGGTGGCCCAGCAGCCCGCACCGCACCGAGAGAAGAGGGCTAAGGAGGAGTTTGGGAGAGGAGGATTGGAGCCACCGCATGCTGCTGAAGTCGTCGGAGCCGAAGACAGCGCCATCGTCTTCATCACGGTTGCGGGTCAGCACTGCACTGCCTCCGTCTTCATGGCCACGACCCTCCACTGCACTAGCATCCTTTCACCTTCAACACCAACGGTGAGCCCCTCGCTGCTGAGACCCCTCCTAGCCCCTAGACGTCGTAGCAGAGCATGTGCACGCCGTGTCCCGATGCCACCGTCATGGTGTGGCCACCACTTGCGCACCTGGCTGCCTCACCGGACTAGGACGCAGCCGTAGCACCACTAGGATGCCCGAAGGGTAGCCACGTAGATCGAGACCCTATTAGCCGACCACAGCGCCCCGGCCACGAGCACCGAACCTCGGCCAGAGTTTTGCCGTGCACCATCACCGTGTGTGGACTCCGCCGTGCCCAAAGGTCACCGTTGTCACTTGTCCTGGTCGCCCGCTAGCAGTCTGAACGAGAATGGGGCACTAGGACCCTTGGAACAGCCCCTAGCCGCCCCATCGGCGAGCACCTGCCATGACCAAGCCGCCGACCGCCGTGGCCAACGCCCTAGAAAGCCCCGGCCGCCACCTAGACCCCACCATTGTGTTCGCCATGGCCTGGGGAATCTTTTCCCCACCTTAATTGAATGCCAGCGCCGCCGTAGGATCACGCCGGTGAGCACACCACCGGTGGGAGCACGCCGGGATGGAAACAGTGGGCTTCCCCCACCGGCCGCACGCGCCTACACCCGGTGCACGTAGGCCAAGCCAAAGGGAAGAAGGGTGGACTCGGTCCACCGAAGACCAGCCTGCGGTCCATGGACCGTGAACATGAGTCCACCATGAGCCACTGCGGTGTGGGCCGAATGGTAGACGAAGCCTAGTGGGGGCCCATGGCAACAATGTGGCCAGCGCCACAGCATGCCACGTGTTCGGGCCAGCCCGGCCCAAATCTAGCCCCGTCCAGGCCCACTAAAGCCCAGTCGAGGCCCAACCTAGTTGACCATTGACTGGTCAACGTTGACGGTTGACCTGGCCCCACATGTCAGCGACACAGGGACTCTAGACCCACTCATAAGTGAGTGATGTCATGCTGACTTCATGACAACATCACGTGGGTCCCACCTGTCAATAACAACACAGCCGAGGTGAAGTCATGCTGGCGTCATGATGACGTCAGCTACTAACGTCACCAGCCCTAGCCCCACACGTCAGTGACCCAAGAGACCCTAGCCCCACCTGTCGGAACCGATGACATTGATGATGTCATGCTGACGTCAAGATGACATCAGCAGGACCCCACTTGTTAGCTCAGAGCCGAGCCGATGATGTCATGCTAACGTCATGCTACCACGTGGACCAGTCATAGCATGACATGTGTCAGCCTAGGATTAATTCGGCCCTTTTCCATTTTTAGAGATGAATTAAACTTTGGAAACTCATAACTAATTCATATGACCTCAGAAAAATACGAAACTAGGACCAAAATTCATCTAAAATCAAGCTTTACACAATGAACCCATGTCTAAGTGCAATTGGCTCTTTTGAATTTTCATTGCTTCTTTGTGATATTCTATAGACGTCGCTAACGTGACTATAATTCGATCGTATGCAGACTCGGAGGAGAACCAGATGGACGAGGATCGTGAGTACCGTGAGGAGTACAGAGACAACTACACTGAAGGTGCCACATCCCACCCAATCTCGTAGCACCTATTACGCATGGCTAATATAGAACTGCTATTGCTTTACTTACTGTTATAATCATACAATGATAGGACTTGCATGGTAGTATGCTTACTTGATGGCCTTTACCTTGACGCAACCTTACCCCTGCATACCCTGCTATTAGGCTAGACACACGCTTACTGCTATATATAATTGCTTACACTTCTACTATGCTTATACTACATTAATGCGTGGTGGAAACTGGTGTTATCTAGACTGTGGGGAGAGTGTTGTGTGTGTGACTTGGGTGTGTGGAGGATGAGGGTTGTGTCGACCAAGTTGGAGTTTACGACGAGCCTGGGGCAAGTCTTGCCATAGGGTGCTACCTGGGCACCCCTAGAATGGATACCTATGGTGGGTAAATGGTATATGAGGTGGTCCTGGGTGTGAACCTATAATGGGAGGAGCCCGAGGTGGAGGTGCTGTGGTGGCACGATAAATGGAAACCCTGATGAAGACATTCTGGCTTGGTCATCCCTAAGGACTTACTAGTACTCAGATTCACCAGGAAGCCTTACGTACCACTCACCCTATATGGTGTGGGACGGTCGGACTACTTGGTAGGATATTGCCACTACTGCTAGGTTGATAGCGGACAGTGTAAGGAGGTATGGGGCATGGAGGATTTTCCCCACACCCTTCCGAGACTTTATGGAGACCTTATGGACCCAGCTCATGACTCACAGTTTCAGCCACCCTAGACTGGACTTGGGGTGTACCAGGGCTGAATGGTAGAGTGGCATTATCCTAGGCTAGCAAGCGGTCGGAATCAGCCCAGTTGATAATGGTCAGCGAAGAAGGTAGATCTTGTGGTTATGTAAAACCTCTGCAGAGTGTATGGTTGATCGATCAATACATGTGCCGACCTGTCGGCTATGGACATTTCCTAGGTTTCACTTAAACTAGATAGTGAGATGAGTCCTTCTCTTCTTCCCTCGTGAGAGAGTGTCGGATGTAGCCAAGGGCTACGGGCCTTGAGACAGTGTCAAGAGAGAGTTGGCCTGTTGATTGAGCGATGGTATTGTGGTGATGACATGGAGATGGTGGTATATTGATCCTAGGATCAAAACCTGGCTCTGGACAGGAATAGGGTGGAATGTGTGGGGATGGTGTTAAAAACTTGACTATACTATTATATACTTGATATGCTAATATATACATAGGAAACCCTAGCCTTATAGGTTCCTTTTGATTATATCCAACTTGCATCCAATTTCCAAAAAGCAATGCTCATAGGGTGGGAGTGGCCAGTATAAATCATACTGATAAATTTTGGCATACAGGTTCTGCTGAGGAGTATAGCTCCGAGGAGTTTGATGGTTGAGGGGTTCATGCCTAAGCTTGAGTTTGGCGATCTTATCTTCAAGCTATTCTGAATGAATGCTACTTTTGATTCTGCCAATGCGACGATGTAATAATTTACGTAATTCCACACTTTATGTACTCTGATATTATCATTGTATGGATGTGGTATTCGACTAGAATTTGGGTAATATGATCTACAACGGTCATAATACACTTCGACTCTGTGGATTTCCCTTCACGGAAATTAGGTTGTTTCAGTTGGTATCAGAGCCATACTTGACCATAGGACGAAACCCTCAGAAATGGATGATAGAATAGGACATGGACATCCCTTCTTCCGGTTATATACCAACCCTGCATTTACTTTTATGCAAAGCTTATCTATTATTGACCTACTAACACCTGTTCCTTAAAACATGCAGATGGCAACGAATGTCGACTGGCCGCCTCTAGGATAGCTACCTCTAGACCACGCCAAGCTTACCTTCGACCTACGTGAGCTCAGGGGTTTTGCATAGACCCTCTGCCGAGTTCTCATCACGTTAGGAGTCCCCGACGAGCTTGTCAAGGTCACCTACACTAGGAAGCCAGCTCAAGAAGGAGGAATCGAAGGACCGATTGTCACCTCAGTCGAGTTCCTAGCCAGCACTACCTTACCTTCTGTCCAAGCTTTCACCGAGTTGACTATAGAGGACACAGTCAAGGAGGGACTACAAGCTATCTCACACAAGGCACTTCGCAGAGTGATGAGGGACCACTATGAGCACCTCAAGATGACAGAGTTCTGTCTACTTCCCTAGGCCCTCGACCTCAGCCTTACCCCCAGTGAGAAGAGTTTCACAGTCGGCAGAATTATCCTTGCCGAGGAGGATAGATGCCTTCGTGTCTCGGCTATCCACCTACTAGAGCAGGATAGGTATATGACCCAGCTGGAGTAGAGGAGACGTTAGGACTAGGCCCTTCTGTGGGAGTACTAGGAGCAAGACTCGCAGGGAGCACAAGAGCGAGCTAGTCTACTTGAGACAGTTGCCAAGCTACAGGATGAGCTCAACCGTCGTGATGAAGTCCACAGAACCGAGGTCGCAGACTTATAGGACAAAGCCACCGACCTAGGCAATAGGAACTGCTACCTCGATAGTAAGGTCTTGGAGTTGCAGAGAGAGTTGGATGACAAAAAGGTCGAGTTCAACCATAGAGGAGACAGAGAGAGGTCTAAGGGGATTGATATGCTGAAAATCCAATCTCGAAACAAGACCATGACTCAGGATTTAGAGGAGTTTAGGAATAAGGCTGTTCACAATTAGGGTCATCTAATCGAGGCACTCAGGCAGAATGAGTACCTTTAGGACAAGTGTGAGAGGACTTGGCAGGCTTGGCAGAAGTCTGATAGGAAGCGCCTCAGGGAGATGAAGGGTATGTGGGATCAGCTACCCAAGGAGATTCATAGCAAGATGAAGCCTAGGATAGAGGAGTTTGAGTTAGCCCCGACTTGCCTCAACCTAGACGCCTGCCCTACCCTACCAGGAGCCAAGCCTACTGAGGAGCTCGCTGAGGCCTTGTAGTACGTGTCCCGACTTCACAAGTCAGACGAGGAGATCAAGATCGAGAATAGTCATATCCTAGCTACGGTGTATGAGTTAGAGTAGAATGACCCTGCGTGGTCATGAGTCATGTCAGTAGCTTCCATAAGTTGTACCCCATGATGTACCCCATATGAGATGTAATGCATAGTATGATTCTCATAAGTCTCCAAGTGTAGCTACTAGAGATGATGCTATGTAATAAAATCCATGTAATGAATGTTTTGGATCTTATTGCATCTTATGGATCTTATTGCTTCTTTGTAAATGAGTGTTGGATAGAATAAATGTTTCTTTAAATCGTCAAAATCATATAATCATACTAAGTTATAAGCACTTATGGCACAAACACTAAGATTCCTATTATTCGTGTTGCAGATGTCGAACCACCGATCTAATCGTCTAATGAACCGTGGATGTGCGCCCACCCCTCAACTAGTTGAACCAAATGGGGGGCATGGTGGCAACAACCGTGGCCGTGGCCATGGATGTGGAGGGATACCCTTCAACCTAGAGAATACCCCACCGCCTGAGGAGAACATTCCGCCACCACCACCACCGAACCTGGTAGAAGTGATGGCACAACAGACCCAACTTCTTGCAGCTCTTGTTAATGGAGCAAACCATCGCCAGGGAGGCTAATAGAATGACTTACAAAGGAAGCTGGAAGGATTTCTGAAGCTAAGGCCACCTACCTATGATGGCACCGACCCTGACCCGCTTGTAGCCGATGACTGGCTCAAGGAGATGGAGAAGAAGCTTGACCTCACTACTTTCACCAACAATGAGTGTGTTGGAGCAGCCGCACACTAGCTCATAGGTGCAGCACATGCCTGGTAGGATAGTTTCAGTGATTCCCATGAGGACCCTACCAACATCTCGTGGGATGAGTTTGCCGAAGCATTCACTGAGTATCACATTCCCAAGGGTATCATGGAGGCCAAAGCTGAGGAGTTCCGCAACATCAGGATGGGAAAGGACAGGGTGACTGAGTACACTACTTGTTTCACCAATCTTTTGCGCTATGCACCTTCCTATGTTGTGAACTCAGAGAAGGAGAAGCTATACTATTACCACAAGGGACTTAACCCGCACATCAAGCTGAAGTTTGGTGGTATTGAGAGTAACACATTGCGTGCTCTGGTGGATCGCTGCATTCAGATCAAGAAAGATCGTGCTGAAGCTAGAGAAGAGTATAGGGAGAGGAAGCGTAAGCCTGAGGAGTCCTTTCATGGCCGTGATCGCAAGAGGTTCCACAGAGATGCACCACCCTAGGGAGCGCTCTCGCCACAACAGGGATGACAACCCTGGATCGAGTAGAGGTAGTGGAGGCTACATCGCCAAATACTCCTGCCCTGCTCAGGATCGTTACACCCAGGACCGTTATGCTCAGGACCGCAATAGTTAGGACCGTTTAAACCGTCCCCGCTCAGCGAATGAACAGCCCAGCATAGAACCACCTTGCACCAAGCACTAGAAACTAGAAGGCACCCGCGCCAACCCCTACAGGCGATACGCCTTTCACCTGCTTTGCTTGTGGCCAACCAGGTCACAAAGTCACTGAGTGCCCACAGAACTCAGCTGCTCAGAAGTCTTAGTTCAAGGGATCTGCTACCTATGGACGTCTCAACCATCTGGACGCTGAGGAAGCACAAGCTGCCCCTGACATTGTATACGGTATGTTTTTAGTTAATGGCAATACTGTATCAGTTCTATTTGACTTTGGAGCAACTTGTTCCTACATATCATCCAAGTTTGCACGAGAGCATGACCTACCTATAACCCCACATGGAAAGCCTATCATCACCAGTTCACCTTTAGGAGACCTAAAATGCACCCACATCTATAAAGGAGTGAGTCTTACCATTGAGGGTCTTATCTTTAAAGCCGACCTAACCCTGTTACCTTCCACAAACCTAGATGTCATCTTAGGTATGGATTGGTTAACCATTCACCTGAGGTATCATATCATGTTCACCTAGATATGTCCAAGTGACCCATCCATCAGGCCAAGTCATCAGATGTGAACCCCAGTCTAGAAAGTCCACCTCTATCCTATGTACCCTTAAAGCCAGTTTAGAATCATAGAAAGAGGAGAAGACAGTTCATGATGTGCCTGTGGTCAGAGACTATCCTGATGTATTCCCTAAAGAATTACCGGGTATGCCAGCAAACCGTGATGTAGAGTTCATCATTGATCTTTTGCCAAGAATAGGACCCATTGCCAAGAGACCCTATCGCATGTCAGTTGATGAACTGGACCGAGCTCAAGAAATAGCTTGATGAGCTCATCTCGAAGGGATATATCAGGCCCAGTGCTTCACCCTAGGGGATCCCCTATTTTGTTTGTTAAGAAGAAGGATGGCTCAATGAGAATGTGCATTGATTACCTGGAACTTGAACTGTAGTCACCATCAAGAACAAGTACCCCCTGCCAAGAATCGATGATCTACTTGATCAGCTTTGAGGTGCCAAGTATTTCTCCAAGATTGATCTCAGATCTGGCTATCATCAGATGAAGATTCGAGAGAGTGACATCTCAAAGATAGCTTTTGTGACTAGGTATGGGCAGTTTGAGTTCACTGTGGTGTCCTTTGGACTCACGAATGCTCCCACATACTTCATGAACATGATGAATAAGGTTTTCATGGATGATCTGGATAAGTTTGTGGTAGTATTTATTGATGACATTCTTGTTTATTCACCCACCACCGAAGAACATAAACATCATCTGAGAACCGTGCTTGAGAAATTAGCACAACATCAGCTCTACGCAAAGTTCAGCAAATGTGAATTTTGGCTATAGGAAGTTGCCTTCTTAGGCCATGTACTATCAGCTGAAGGTGTCACAGTTGACTCAGCCAAGATTGAAGCTGTGAAAGAGTGGGATCAACCCCGTAATATGATAGAAGTCAGAAGTTTCTCAGGATTAGCTAGATATTATCGCCGATTCATTGAAAACTTCTCCAAGATAGCCCGTCCAATAACCAACCTTCTAAAGAAGACTAAGGAGTTTGAATGGATGCCCAAGTGTGAGCAAAGCTTCGAGGAATTGAAACAGAAGCTTACCACCACTCCTTTGCTAGCATTGCCTGATATCAGTAAAGATTTTGTGGTCTATTGTGATGCATCCCGTCAAGGACTTGGTTGTGTACTGATACAAGATGGAAGAGTGATAGCATATGCGTCTTGATAGTTGAAAGAACACGAGAACCGTTACCCAACCCATGATCTTGAGTTAGCAGCAGTTGTGCATGTCTTGAAGATCTGGAGACACTACTTGATAGGCAATAAGTGTGATATCTATACGAATCACAAGAGCTTGAAGTACTTTTTCACTCAGGAAGATCTAAATATGAGGCAACGCTGATGGCTAGAATTGATCAAGGACTATGACCTAGAGATTCACTATCACCCAGGAAAAGCTAATGTAGTCGTAGATGCTCTTAGTCGCAAGAGTTACTATCACACTTTGATCACTGAATCCGTACCACCTGAGCTCAAGGAAGAGATTGAAGATTTCCAACTAGAGATGCTACCACATGACTTGTTGAATGAACTCCGCATACCGTATGATCTCACAGATCATATCCGTCAAGCTCAGAAAAGTTGTGAAGAGATTGAATATCTCCGTGGTCTAATGAAGCTAGGCTACAAGACCAACCACCAAGAAGATGAACAAGGAAACATCTAGTTCAAGGACAGAATCTATGTCCCTTCCGATCCAGCACTACGAGAGGAAATTCTATCTAAAGCCCATGATTCTAAGTACTGTATTCACCCTGGAGGTTCAAAGATGTACCAAGACATGAAGAAACACTTCTGGTGGAAGGGCATGAAGACAGACATTGCAGGACATGTGGCATGATGTGACACTTGCAATAGAGTCAAGGCTAAACATCAAAGGCCTACAGGATTGCTTAAGCCTCTTAACGTTCCCGAGTGGAAATGGGAGAGCATATCCATGGATTTCATAGTTGGAATTGCCCCGATCACTAGAAAGGCAATGATTCCATCTAGGGTGATTGTTGATCGTTTGACCAAGATTGCTCACTTTGTACCAGTTAAGACCAAGACCGATGTCCGAAAAATTAGCAAATCTATATGTTGAGCATATTCTCAGACTGCATGGAGCTCCCTCTAGTATTGTATCTGATCATGGTCCTCAGTTTGTGTCCCTGATTCTGGGAAGCTCTGCACAAGTCCATTGGAACCAAACTTGATTTCAGTACCACTTATCACCCGTAGACAGATGGATAGACAGAATGAGTAAATCAGATCTTAGAAGACATGCTTCGTGCTAGTGTGCGGAATTATGGCTCTAATTGGAAGAAATGCCTACCCTATGCAGAGTTCTCTTACAACAATAGCTACCAAGCCAGCATCAAGATGTCACCAGTTTGAAGCTCTGTATGGTAGACCTTGTAAGACACCTTTGATGTGGTCTCAACCGGGTGAAAGATCGTTCTTTGATTCCGCTAAGATCCAAGATGCAGAAGAAGGAGTTGCACAAGTGAAAGAGAATTTGAGGATTGCTCAAAGTCGATACAAGAGCTATGCTGACAAAAGAAGAAGAGAACTTGAGTTCAATGTGGGAGACTTCGTCTATCTCAAGGTATCCCTGCTACGTGGAACTGTCAGATTCCATGTGAAAGGAAAGCTAACCACTAGATTTGTTGGGCCATACAAGATCCACAAAAGGATTGGAAAGCTCAGCCTACAAACTTGAGCTACCTGAGGAATTGGTGGGTGTACATCCCGTATTCCATGTCTCACAGCTATGTAAGTGTTTGAGAGTGCCCGATGAAGTAGTTCCAACTGATACACTTGACATTCAAGATACACTTGAGTATAAAGAACATCCTATTAGAATTCTAGGAAGAGACACCAAGGAGACCTGAAGCAAAACTATTCCTATGTGCAAGATCCAACTGGAGCAACCACACTAAGAGAGAAGCAACATGGGAGAAAGAGTCTGACCTTCGGCTATGATATCCTTACCTCTTCGAAGAGTATGTTACGCTTTAATCTCGGGAACAAGATTCTGTTAAGGGGGTAGGACTGTAACAACCCAAAAATCCATACGCCAAAAATACCAACTACAAAAATTTTCTTAAAAACTTCCATGTGTTGATGAGTGTCATGTATAGAAACCCAACCTAAGAGATGCATTAGGTCTAACCCCAACCCAAGTCAACTCATAAGCATGGCATGCCATATGTTAATCATGTTTATTTAAACACTGACAAATGAAGCATAGCATACATTGTTAACTCACATGGTGATTTAGATTTTCATTTGTTATATGTAATGCCTAACAACTCCCTTAAAGAAATAAACCACAAAGTAGTTATTACTCAAACCAAAGAATAAATGTATAAAGAGAAAACTATTTCCATTTTTTATAACAAAACTACACTTATTTTTGTTATACAAATAGCTAAATAAATTCCTAATATATATATATATATATAACAATGTTGTGGGCCTCATATCTAAAACTCCAATGAATAAGGTACACTAATTTTGAATTCAAATTCCAAATCAATTTGAATTTAAACAAAGGAGAAGAAAAATAAAATAGAAAAAGGAAAAGAAAAGGAGAAGGCCCACAGCTGGCTCGGCCTGCTTGGCCCGCTAGCGTGCAGCAGCCAACCAGCCTAGCCTGCGCGCGCAGCAGCAGGCCGGTCCAACTCACGCGGCCAACCCAGCAAGCAGCCCGGCGCATCGCTCACGCCCACGCGCCTCCCCGCTCACTTGCTCCCACTGCCTGCCAAGCCCCACCTATCGGCTTTCCTATTCATCTTCCTCGTGCCCACGTCTCAACCGCCCTGCGCGGCCGAAGGCCGACAGCATTGGCAGGAGTGGGCCAGGGGGTCACGCCCAGGGCATGGCCCTTGTTCCCCCTTGTGCCGTGCTCACGCAACCTCATGCCACCGTCGGATGCGTCGCGCGCCCTCCCACCACACAATGTCGATCGCCATTGGAGGCATGGAGCTCGGTTATAAAAAGACCCTAGAGCTTTAGCCTCTCCCTCAGCCACCACTGCCGCTTGGTGGCCTAGCAGCCCGCACCGCATCAAGAGAAGAGAGCCGAGGAGGAGTTCGGGAGAGGAGGATCGGAGCCACCGCGTGCTGCCAAAGTCATCGGAGCCAAAGATGACGTCGTCTTCTTCATCACGGTCGCGGGTCGGCACTGCACTTCCTCCGTCTTCATGGCCACGACCCTCCACTGCACCACCATCCTTTTGCCTTTGACACCAACGATGAGCCCCTCGCTGCTGAGACCCCTCCTAGCCCCTAGATGCCATAGCAAAGCATGCGCACACCACGCTCCTAACGCCGCCATCATGGCGCGGCCACCGCTTGTGCACTCGGCCGCCTCATCGGACTAGGACGCAGCCATAGCACCACTAGGATGCCCAGAGGGTAGCCATGTAGACCGAGACCCTATTAGCCAACCACAGCGCCCCGGCCAGGAGCATCGAACCTCGGCCGGAGTTCCGCCGTGCACCATCACCGTGTGCGGACTCCGCCGCGCCCAAAGGTCACCGTCGTCACTTGTCCCGATTGCCCGCTAGCAGTCTAAACGAGAATAGGGCACCAGGACCCTTGGAACAGCCCCTAGCTGCCCCACCAGCGAGCACCGCCATGACCAAGCCACCGACCACCGTGGCCAATGCCCTGGAAAGCCCCGGCCGCCACCTAGACCCCACCATTGTGTTCGCCATGGCTTGGGGAATCTTTACCCCACCTTAATTGAATGCTAGCGCCACCATAGGATCACGCCGGTGAGCACACCACCGGCAGGAGCACGCCGGGATGGAAACAGAGGGCTTCCCCTATTGGCCGCACGCGCCTGCACCCGGTGCACGTAGGCCAAGCCAAAGGGAAGAAGGGTGGACTCGGTCCACCAAAGACTAGCCAGCGATCCATGGACCGTGAACATGAGTCCACCGTGAGCCACGCGGTGTGGGCCGAATGGTAGACGAACCCCAGTGGGGGCCCATGGCAACGACGTGGCAGCGCCATAGCATGCCACGTGTCCGGGCCGGCCCAGCCCAAATCCAGCCCCGTCCAGGCCCACCAAAGCCCAGTCAAGGCCCAACCTAGTTGACTGTTGACTAGTCAACGTTGACGGTTGACCTGGCCCCACATGTCAGTGACACAGGGACTTTGGACCCACTCATCAATGAGTGACATCATGCTGACATCATGACAACGTCACACGGGTCCCACCTGTCAGTAACAACACAGCCGAGGTGACATCATGCTGATGTCATGATGACATCAACTGCTGACGTCAGCAGCCCTAGCCCCACACATCAGTGACCCTTACCCGTTGACTCACCCGTTGACTTGATGTTGACATTGACCGGACCCACAAATCAGTGACCCAAGAGACCCTAGCCCCACCTGTCGGAACCGATGACGTTGATGATGTCATGCTGATGTCAGCAGGACCCCCACTTGTCAACTCAGAGCTGAGCCGATGATGTCATGCTAACGTCAGCATGCCACGCGGACCAGTCACAGCGTGACATGTGTCAGCCCAGGATTAATTCGGCCCTTTTCCATTTTCAGAGATGAATTAAACTTCGGAAACTCATAACTAATTCATACGACCTCAGAAAAATACGAAACTAGGACCAAAATTCATATAAAATCGAGCTTTACGCAATGAACCCATGTTTGAGTGCCTTTGGCTCTTTTGAATTTTCATTGCTTCTTTGTGCTATTCTATAGACGTCGCTAACGCGACTATAATTCGATCGTATGCAGACTCGGAGGAGAACCAGACAGACGGGGATCGTGAGTATCATGAGGAGTATGGAGATGACTACACTGAAGGTGCCACATCCCACCCAATCTCGTAGCACCTATTACACATGGCTAATATAGAACTGCTATTGCTTTACTTACTGTTATAATCATACAATGATAGGACTTGCATGGTAGTATGCTTACTTGATGGCCTTTACCTTGACGCAACCTTACCCCTACATACCCTGCTATTAGGCTAGACACACACTTACTGCTACATATCATTGCTTACATTTCTACTACGCTTATACTACATTAATGCATGGTGGAAACTGGTGTTATCTAGACTATGGGGAGAGTGCTACGTGTGTGACTTGGGCGTGTGGAGGGTGAGGGTTGTGTCAACCAAGTTGGAGTTTACGATGAGCCTAGGGCAAGTCTTGCCATGGGGTGCTACCTGGGCACCCCTAGAATGGATACCTGTGGTGGGTAAAAGGTATATGAGGTGGTCCTGGGTGTGAACCTGTAATGGGAGGAGCCTGGGGTGGAGGTGCTGTGGTGGCACGGTAAATGGAAACCCTGATGAAGACATTCTGGCTTGGTCATCCCTAAGGACTTACTAGTACTCAGATTCACCGGGAAGCCTTACGTACCACTCGCCCTATATGGTGCGGGACGGCCGGACTACTTGGTAGGATATTGCCACTACTGCTAGGTTGATAGCGGACAGTGTAAGGAGGTACGGGGCACAGAGGATTTTCCCCACACCCTTCTGAGACTTCATGGAGACCTTGTGGACCCGACTCATGACTCATAGTTTCAGCCACCCCAGACTGGACTTGGGGTGTACTAGGGCTAAATGGTAGAGTGGCATTATCCTAGGCTAGCAAGCAGCCGAAATCAGCCCAGTTGACGACAGTCAGTGAAGAAGGTAGATCTTGTGGTTATGTAAAACCTCTACAGAGTGTATGGTTGATCGATCAATACATGTGCTGACTTGTCGGCTATGAACCTTTCCTAGGTTTCGCTTAAACTAGATAGTGAGATGAGTCCTTCTCTTCTTCCCTCATGAGAGAGTGTCGGACGTAGCTAGGGGCTACGGGCCTTGAGACAGTGTCAAGAGGGAGTTGGCCTATCGACTGAGTGATGGTATTGTGGTGATGACATGGAGATGGTGGTATATTGATCCTATGATCGAAACCTGGCTCTGGACGGGAATGGGGTGGAATGTGTGGGGATGGTGTTAAAAACTTGACTATACTATTATATACTTGATATGCTAATATATACATAGGAAACCCTAGCCTTATAGGTTCCTTTTGATTATATCCAACTTGCATCCAATTTCCACAAAGCAATGCTCATAGGGTAGGAGTGGCTAGTACAAATCGTACTGATAAATTTTGGCACACAGGTTCTGCTGAGGAGTATAGCTCCGAGGAGTTTGACAGTTGAGGGGTTCATGCCTAAGCTCGAGTTTGGCGATCTTATCTTCAAGCTGTTCTGAATGAATGCTACTTTTGATTCTGCCAATGTGGCGATGTAATAATTTACATAATTCCGCACTTTATGTACTCTGATATTATCGTTGTATGGATGTGGTATTCGACAAGAATTTGGGTAATATGATCTACAACGGTCATAATACACTTCGACTATGTGGATTTCCCTTTGCGGAAATTAGGTTGTTTTAGTGACATGTATTTCATTAAGCAGAAGAAGAGTTTGATTGGTTACAACATCCCAAATATTGCATAGATTACCGTGGAAGGATGGAAGCCAACATGAACCAAAGTAAACCTAATTAACAACGACCGTAGGACTATCATTGCCGATCTCCAATTCGGTGATACGCCACCCTACACAGCACATGCAATGTATGGTACTAGTACCAGTCTAGCACTTTGCACTTGGTATGTAGGCCCTGTTTGGATCCATAGGGCTAAAGTTTAGCCCACCTCTTTTAGTCACCATTTAGCCCTCATGGATCCAAACAAAAAGGGCTAAAAGTGGGGGTTAAACTTTAGCCCACCCATTTTCCATTAGCCCCTCCAAGGGGTAACACCCTCGGTGTTACACCATAAATCATTTACTAAAACATGTCATGAGCATTATATTTATATGTTAATGCATGTAATAGAGTGTGTAGATCGATTTCTATAACTCAAAACGATCAACAAAAATGCGAAACGAAAGTTGACTCGATAGTCATGTTATATCACTTAGGGTTTAAAACTAATTTTTATTAAGCAAAAATGCTATAGAACATGTATGTGATACTTAAATAAAGTTTGAAGTACAAACTTTATAGATGACAATGAAATACATGCGGTCAAAAAATAATATTGCTAGCTAATATTTTCACTAGCTTAGAAATCGCAAATGGAAATCCAATTCAGCTCAAACTTAGAATTTTTCAAGTCTACCAACAGTTAGACACTGCTATATTTAGCAATTTATTGTGAGAGATTGGGTTATAGAGTGGTGCAGTGTTATAGCTCGAGTTGGTAGTCTCGTGTGCCATCTTGAGCATGGTGAAGATGGTTTAGGTCCTTAAGCAACCATTTGGTCATGTTGAAGGATTTAAAATTCATGCGTCTCATGGTTTCAGGCTGGTTGGCCGCATGGCTGTGGTCACCACACTCGGGCGCTCGGCAATGCCACGTTGGTCACGTGTGTGAGAGCGCACAATGCCGCACATGGCCACCTCTGGACTGTCCAGGTCTCGGCTGTCGCTGGCACCGTCGCGCGGAGCCGCTAGTGCTACTGCCGACTGCCCCACACAATGCCGCAAGGGAGCCACTACCGGCACCATCAACTCATCATCACATCCACACTACTGACCCACCTCGCATCGCTGACGCTACCACTACCGACACCAATATGACACTGTGCTGCTGCCGCTCGCCTTGTCCTTGTTCGCACGTGGGCTGCCCCGCGCCATCGTCCCGCATGGGCCGTGCCCCCACCTGCCTCCACGCATGTGCATATTGTTTGGCCATAGTGTCATGTAGCGGGTGCACAGACGCCACCTTCAGTCTGGTTGACCGCTTCCCGCCAAGGCGTGGATGAGCCGAACCCCCTGCCGCGCCCCGTCTCTCTCTCCCTCCATTTTTTGCAGCCGTCTGGTCGCGTCACGGTGAAGCTAGAGAGCAAGCACCTCTCATCAATTTCTCATGCTCGTGTCTCCACCCTCATGTCTCCTCTCTAGCCGACCCCACCCCACCTTGACTCGCGTCACGCCGAGCTCCAATTTTGGAGTTTTGCCACCATCGTGCCGTTAAGGCCCGTCATCGCCCGCGTCATGGCCAGTCTCCACCACTTCATTCCACGCCACTCCACCTACCTCATGAGATTTGGCTCCACCTCCACTTCACCCTGTGCACCTTGTTTGCACCTCTACCACCTCGCCATAGCTGCTGACGTGGCTGCGTCCTCTCGGAGCATCGTCGCACCCCGCCGGTCACGCGTGGCCAGCCCTTATCCTCTAACCATTCCCTTAACCATCACCATAGCCATGACCGGGGTAAGCTAGGTTCCTCACGTGCTAGCCAATAACTACGCGGTGGTCTAGGATGGCCGGTACTGCCACAACACCATCGCACGCGGTCGCTCGCCATGGCCACCCTCCTGCTAGCTCCGCTGCTCCTGTAACTTCATCTAGTGTAGGCGCTAGGACTATAGATGTAGGTCAGCCCGCTAGTAGGCTATTGCATGCCTTAGTTGGCCGGTGTGACAATCCATTGCTGCGCCGCCGTGTCGGCGCATGTAGGGGTGGCTGAGGGTCTTGCCGTTGTAAAGAGAAGAAAGATTCGAGGGTTTCATTGCAAAGTCGTTGTCTATAGAAATAGCAACGTGGACTGCGGGTTGTTTTGCTCATAGTACAGGGGTGCTTTTCCAAGAGTGCCAGCGCGCGTGGGCTTCCTCGCCATGGGCGGCCTCCATGCGTGGGCTGCGCCTCGCCTTTGGGCCGCCACACGCTCACGCGCGCGCGTGTTGGGCCGCGTGGGCCGTGTTGGGCCAAAACGAGTTTATCTTTTTCGTGGAGAATAGAAATAACTTTTCAATTGTATTTTTAAGCTGATCTTTGGTAAATCATATAAAATCATGTAGGTATCCAAAATTGTGAAACCAATTTTGTTAAGTTTCTAAAATTGTGCTCTATCTATTGGTGTATTTAGTTCATATATATTTGTTGATACCAGGAACTATTAAAACAACTGAGAGTGCTTAATATTATTAGGTTAAATATTATAGGAATTTTTGTGGCAATATTGTGATAGCTGTAGCTTTGAAAATTTTATAGTAGCTTCATGGTATTATTATGTGCTTATTGTAATTTTTGTACCTTTAGAATAGGCTTAACATAAGAGTAGTTAAATGCTCTTTGTTTCAAATATACATTAAATCATTAGTAGAAACAAAGGTATATCCTTTATTTGTAAAGCTAGGTGTTTGTTAGTTGAACCCAGCAATTTATTTGATGAAGATGATAGTTAGCTTAGTATCGTAGTCATTAGAGCTAGCTTAGTAGTTTACCATGTGTTTTCTTAATTTAGGAGCTGATGTTGCTAAAATGCTAAGTGTTGCATCATCATCGCATGCATGTAGAGAACAAGTTGGTGGAGATTGTGACAATCGGAGATTATGAGTTCGAGGAGGTGATCGAGGAGTACGAGGAGAAGATCCTCATGCAGGAGGAGGTCCTGGAGCCACCCCTGACTGACTGAGCCGACACCACACCTGCACAAGGCAAGCCCCGGTGTATAACCCTTATTTTGAATAATCACTGAATATATATATATATGTGCATTTACGTTACAGACTTATTGTTGAAACTACATGCATAGATATACCTACCTATGAGTCCTACTAGCTTAGGTCGAGTAGCTGCTATGCTTAGGTTTTTCGGTAGCATGGGGTCGTGCGCATGGGGCGCAAAGTGCTATACCGAGCGCGCCGGTACAGGCGGTGGTTGGTTTTGTCGCCATTGTTGTAGTTCCTCGGCATGTACTTGCGCAAACATGAGGGCCTCCGCACATGGGTCTAGAGGGGTGTGAGTCTACATAGACTCCACAACGATCGATGGCTATCCTGAAGCGTCTGCCACAGCACACTACCGGGATGGACTATGGGGGGTATGACCCCTAGATACCCACGGTAGACCACATGGGTTGCGCCCTCAGGGGCGACCCAACCCACAAGACGAAGCCTTGTGGGGCATGACTCTGGTCAGCGCCTTTCGCAAGACATCTAGAAGATATCCCAAAGATACTACGAGATCTGTTAGGATATGTATGATCCCAAGAATCCTATAATCAGTTATTACTTTTCGGTTATCTCTCAGATCTAACCGACTTGTAACCCTGCTCCTTGGACTATATAAGGTGGGTAGGGACCCCCTCCAAACACATGCAATATCAGACGATAGCTAATACAAACTAACAGACCACAGGAGTAGGGTATTACATCATACTGATGGCCTAAACCTGTCTAACTTGTGTGTCTCTGTTGCCTTCTTGTTCTTGATCTCACGCTCCTCTACCGATCAATCTACCTTCGTGGAATACCCCTCGAAGGACTACCGATGATATTCTATCGACAGTTGGTGCGCTAGGTAGGGTCTGTGTGTGTTATTTCCTTATCGAACAAGATGACTTTTTCCATAGGCTCTTCGTCCCTTCTATAGCCCAGTCAGATCTTCATGGCCGGATCCATCTCATGGGTCATCAACGCTGATGGAGTCGGAGAGCTCCTCGAGCCGATGCAGATCGTTTTTGCGTCGACCACCCCCACTGCCTACAACTGCAGATCCAATCTTGGAACCACTTCCAAGGTCACCTTCATCAATGACCCACTGCCTGCTTCTTGGCTACCAGAGGAGGTAGATCAACAATGATGATCTGATCAAATCCATCGATCGGGTCGGTCTAAAGCTCGTCGATTGTCTCTCTGTCACCAAATTGGTCCTAGACAATTTGGTTCAGTACTGACCACCCTCCGAACTAGATCTATCAGAGGCTGCTCGAAAAACTCTAGGAGTTGTGGCTCTGCCCTTTAGGTTCACTAGCATCGCTGTTACTTACCAAGACACCCTAGGGAAAATTTGCCGACAAGGTGGGAGATGCCCATCCACTCACCGACCAGCTCGCCATCCAGCCTCCACCAGCTATCAACATGCTACACATAGGCCAGTGCCTTGGAGCATCCCTCCAGACCATCCCAGAGGAAAATCCGAGCTCCAAGTCTCAGGGCTCTAGGAGACCCTCGCCGAAACCTTCACCGAGTAGCTCCTTCTCCCACCCTTCTAGGGTGCCATGATCTCCAACGTTAGCGTCGATAGCCCTCCTTAGAACGGCAAAACCGAGGAACGTGTCGCTTGTGAGAACCAGAACATAAACCTCGCGCAGCGTCGAGAAAACACGGCAGCTATTGCGTGGGCTGAGGCTGCTCAAAATAATCAGCTTGACTCACAGGGAAGGCCACTTCCACTCCACTGTGACCACGATGAGGAGTTTCTCCATGTTGACGGACACGACATCTTCAAGACTCCAAGCGCCAATCTGGCAGTGGCCGCCAATGATCTCGCCCACCTCCCGCAGATGCCTGAGCTCGCCAAGGTCGCCGCCATGCTTAAAGCAGCACACTATTAGGTTAATGAGATTCGCGAGGATCAGAGACCTTCGTGCTCCACGAGCATGATTCGTCGATCAGCTACGCCGAGATCCAATCACCGCCCCAGTCAAAGCTGTTTCGCCGACAAATCACTACCTCTCCAGGGGGGAGCCAGGGGCCACTGCGCCGAACACCATTGCCAACACTGACCAGGAGGTCGAATAGGATGCTCGAGTGCACCTCAGCAACCTTTGAGATGCATGACGGTGTATTGAGCAACATCGCTTCGATCGCCATGAAGATGAAGTACGCCGTCGCTAGGAGTACGAGTAGGAGTACAGAAAACTCAGACTTAGCTCTTGAGCAGATCGACACCAGCAACACTAGTAGCCGACACTAACCATAACCTCAAAGGGCCTCCAGCGTTTATGAGGGCGCTCCAAACACTCCAATGGCCCTGTGGTTTCAAAATCATTGGGGTCGTGCCCTACGAGGGAAGGATGAATCCAACACAGTGCTACAGGCATACACCACCAGCTATCCGCGCCGTCGGAGGAGACACCAGTGTCATGGCAAACTATCTCCCCATCATGCTCATGCCACCTACCATGAGCTGGTTTACTAGCCTTGCCCCAGACTCCATCGGATCCTAGGAAGAGCTAAAAAAAGTGTTCATCGAACAATTATATGGCTACGTGTACTTGGCCGGGCATCCGGGCATCAAGCATGATCTCAACCGCATCAACCAGAAGCCATTCAAGCTCCTCCATAGCTACATTCGATGCTTTTCCTGAGATGAGGAATTCTATTCCCAACATCATGGAAGCTAAGGTCATCACCGCCTTCACCCGATGACTCCACCATCGTGAGCTTCGCTCCAAGTTCAACCGCAAGCCACCAATAGGCATTGGCGAGATGATCACTACTGCCAACCAGTATGCCGATGCCGAGGAAGCCGAGGAGCGCTTCAACGAGGATGTGGTCACCCATCGCCCACCTCGCCACAATGACGACCGCCCCGATGATCGATGCCACAACGACCGATGCTGTTACCATCGTGACAGCGGCCGTGATCGAATGGAAGGACCCAAACCTAGCCAAAATCGACACCGCTAGCCAGACCACATCATCGCCACCAGTCAATCAACCTCATGCCAAGCGCAACTATGATGAGTAGTACCAAAAGATCCTCGATGGCCCATGCCCTCTTCACAAGAACGTCAAACACAAGATGAAGAAATGCCTCGACTTGGCTAAGGAATTTCAGGACAAAAAGCTAGAAGACGACGCTAATGACGGAGCCAGAGGCCGCCGACCACCTAGGGGCAACAACAATGTCTTCCAGCACCACGACAAGGTGATTGCCACCATCTTCGGGGGCCTCACCTCCACTGAAAGCAGAAGAGGACGGAAGCTCGCCGCACGGTGGGCGCTCTCTATCACTATGGAAGACAACACCGCCAACCCCAGTTATCGCCCATGGTCTGAGGTACCCATCACCTTTAGTAGGGCCGACTAGTGGGCGAACATCCCCTACATAGGGTGTTTCCCCCTCGTCCTCGACGCAACCGTCCAGAAGGTGCTTTTCAGAAAGGTGCTCGTGGACGGTGGGAGCGCCCTAAATCTCCTCTTTGCCGGAGCCCTAAAGGAGCTAGGCCTTGGGTTATCAGATCTCACACCCTATGACTCCTCCTTTTGGGGTGTGGTACCTGGCAAGGCCTCCAAACCGCCTAGGGAGATCACCCTACCAGTACAGTTCTGCATGGCAAGCAACTATCACGTAGAACACATCAACTTCTACGTTGCCGACTTCAACACCGCCTACCATGCCATACATGGTCGGCCAGCTCTAGCCAAGTTCATGGCTATACAACACTATACATATCTAGTGCTGAAGATGCCTTCGCCTGTAGGAGTTCTAGCCCTATGGGCCAACCTCTCCATCGCCTATGCCTGTGAGACAGAGAGTCTCACTCTCATCGAAGCCACCGACCTCTCCATCCAGATGGCCAGCGTGGTCACTAAAGCCAAGATGTTGCCCACCGACGACATGGAGATCCCTAGAGCTAGAGCCTCCCCATGCCTCTGCCAAGTCCAAGGAAATAAAGGAGGTCGACCTTGATGACCCTTCCAAAACTATGAAGATTGGGGCTCACCTTGACCCCAAATAGGAAGACGTGCTCATCTCCTTCCTACATGCCAACGCCAATGTGTTTGCTTGGAAACCTACAGACATGCTGGGGGTACCATAGAGAAGATCGAGCACTCCTTGAATATCTCAGTCGACAACCAAACCGATCAAGCAGAAACTTCGCCGATTTGCGCCAGACAAGAAGGAGGCTATTAGGGTAGAAATAAAACGGCTCTTAGCTGCCGGATTTATAAAAGAAGTGTATCATCCTGAGTGGTTAGCAAACCCTATTCTTGTTCAAAAAAAGAATAAGGAATGAAGAATGTGCGTTGATTACACTGATCTTAACAAACACTGCCCTAAAGACCCCTTCGGTTTCCCTTGGATAGACGAGGTTGTAGACTCCACTGCTGGCTGCGAACTGCTCTCCTTCCTTGACTGTTACTTTGGCTATCACTAGATCTCCCTCAAGGAAGAAGACCAGGTCAAGACGTCATTCACATGCCCTTTGGTGCATACTGCTACACCACCATGTCCTTCGGACTCAAGAATGATGGGGCGACCTATCAAAGGGCCATTCTGATGTGCCTCGATCAACAGATTAGCCGCAACATCGAGGCTTACATCGATGATGTGGTCATCAAGTCCAGGACCGCCGACAATCTTATTGCCGACCTCGAAGAAACATTCGCCAACCTAAAAAAGTACCGATGGAAGTTGAACCCTTCAAAGTGCATCTTTGGAGTTCCATCTGGTATACTGTTGGGCTACATTATCAGCGCTCGTGGCATCGAACCCAACCCTAATAAGGTCTCCACCATCACCAACATGAAATGGCCAACATGCATCAAGGATATACAGAAACTTATAGGCTGCATGGCTACTTTAAACCGCTTCATATCGTGCCTCGGCGAAAAAGGGCTACCGTTCTTCAAACTCCTCAAGGCCTCCGAGCGCTTTTACTGGTCGGAAGAGGCAGATACAGCTTTCGAGCAGCTCAAGGTGTTCCTAACAAAGCCTCCGATCATGATGGCACCACGGCCAGACAAAACTCTCCTGATCTACATCGCCACTACTTCCCGTGTCATCAGCACAGCCATCGTGGTCGAACGTGAGGAGTTCGGGCATGCCTATAAGGTGCAATGTCCGGTATACTTCATCGATGAGGTCCTTAATGAGCCCAAAACTCGTTATCCTCAGGTCCAAAAGCTGCTATACACCATCTTGATTACATCGCGTAAGCTCCGCCACTACTTTGAGTATTACAAGGTCGTCATGGTCTCTGAGTTCCCTCTGGGGGACATCCTATGTAACAAAGAGGCCAATGGCTGTATCATCAAGTGGGCTATCGAGCTCAGGCACTTACTCCATTGAATTCAGAAGTAGGCCTACGATCAAGTCTCAGGCGCTTATAGATTTCATCGCTGACTGGACCGAAGATCCAAGAGCCCATCACCACCACTTGCCCCAGAGCACTAGGTGATGTACTTCAGCGGTGCCCTTAACATCAACGGTGCTGGTGTAGGGCATTCTATTCATTATGCCAACTAAAGGATAAGCTCTGAATACGTTCTCTGGATATACTTTCCAGGCCTCCAACAACGCCGCCAAATATGAAGCATGTCTCCACAGACTCCGTATAGCCATTGAGCTCGGCATTAACCAGTTTAACAAAGATTGGCTCTTGCTCCAGCGAGAAGATGGATGCATATTGCGCCTGAAGTCAGGAAACTTGAAAGGAAAATTCTACGGCATCGAGTACCACCACATGGTACACGACCAAAATTAGCTCGCCGACCATTTATCCAAGTTGGCTCTTCTCGTGCCAGCGAGTCTATTGGGGGTCTTCGTTCAAGATCTCCTGGCAGCCATCCTAATAAGGAAGATAAGGAAGTACAGGAAGTTCCCCCCGCCCGAGCAGCTGGTACTATCGGTACCTTCGCCGACCACCGATTGGAAGGAACAATTCATCAAGTACCTCACCAGCACCGAAGTAGCCAGCCAACAAGACTAAAACCGAATGCCTAATTTGTCAAAGCAAGCATCATGTGCTGGTAGACAGCAATTTGATGAGAAAAAGTGCTAAGGAAGGGATTCTGTAGAAATGCATCACCTAAGAAGAGGGAGTGAAGCTACTTCTCGAAATTCACTCTGGTTCCTGTGGCAATCACACAGCCTCGAGAACACTGGTCAGTAAGGCTTTTCGGGCAGGTTTCTACTAGCCCACAGCCATCTCCGATGCAGAAGACATTGTACGACATTGTGAAGGATGTCATTTTTTTGCCAAGCAAATAAACGTGCCGGCACAAGAGCTGCAAACCATCCCAACTTCCTGGCCCTTCATATGCTGGGGACTGGATATGATTGGGCCTTTCAAGCCCATGTAAGGTGGCTCCCAGTACATATACGTCACCATTGATAAGTTCTCTAAGTGGATTGAGTATAAACCGCTCGTCTCGGGTACTACAAAGAAAGCAGTCGAGCTCTTCGAAGATATCATCCATAGATTCGATCCTCCCGAACAGCATCATCACCGACCTCGGAACTACATTTACTGGCCATCACTTTTGGGACTTCTATGAAGACCATTGCATCTCCATCAAATACAGTCTCCGTTGCTCATCCTAGAGCCAACGGACAGGTCGAATAGGCGAACCGCATGATCCTTGATGCCCTCAAAAAGAGACTATAAGAAAGAAGAAAAGCACCCAGGCAGATGGCTTAAGGAGCTACAAGCTATAGTCTAGGGACTACATACTCAAGCTAGTTGTAGCACCGATGTGTCTCCATACTTCTTGGTCTATGGCTCAGAAGCCATCCTACCAGCAGACATTGCCTTCCGAGCACCTAGGGTGGAAAACTTTGATGAAGAGTAGGCCGCAGCTGTTCGAATAGAGGACTGTCGATAGGGCCGAGGAGGAACGCCTAACCACCTATGTCTGCATAGCCAAATATCTAGAAGGCTTGTGGAGGTACTACAACCGCAACGTCAAGGGTTGTTCATTTGCTGTCGTCGACCTCATTCTCCATAGAAAACAAAAAAACTGAAGGGATGCACGAGCTCTCTTCCCCTGGGGAAGGGCCTTACGTCATCAAAGAGGTCACTCGACTAGGGTCATATTGCCTATGTGACTTAGACGGAATTGATGTTCCCAACTCGTGGCACATCGAGCACCTTATACGTTTATATCCTTGAAACGCTCCAGATATGTACTCTCCACTTTATGTTGAATAAAGTTTTGGTCTCCATAACCTATCTCCACTTTTTTCTGCATTGTGGTTTAACCCCCACTTATGGTCACCGAGCTCTATGCTACTCCATAATGAACTCCAATACTGAAATAGACATAACTGCACCGACCACGTTTCTCCAAATCCCCAACGTTATCACCGAATGGTTCTCTCCAATATCACCTGAATAGTTCTATCCAATATCGCCAAACTGGTTCTCTCCAATATCACCGAACTGGTTCTCTCCAATATCGCCGAACGGTTCTCTCCAATGTCGCCGAACAATTTCTCCAAATCGCCGACACATTTTCGCCAAAATTCGCTAAATAAGTCTTCTCCAAATCGCTAAACACTTTGCTCCAAATCTCCAAGATATTTCGCCGATTAGCGAGCATCAAACTTTCTTTTCTATTCTCTTCGGAGAAGACCTAGTTTCTGATCTCTCCCTACACGTGCCATGGGCTCCGCGCTCTACGTTATGGGTGGTTGACTGTGGATCCTTGGTCATGCCTGTTCATCCTACACGTCCACGGGCTCCACGCTCGACATTATGGACTTTGGGCTAGCCAAGGCCGAAGAGCTCAGCACAGAACTAATTGCTCAGGACACCGCTTATACTACCTTATATCTCCAAGTTCTTTCAACAATCGCCAAGCAGCACATGTTTCACTCCGTTCTCTATGGAGAAGACCTAGTCTCCGATCTCTCCCTACACATGCTACGGGCTCCTGCGCTCTGTGTTATGGGTGGTTGACTGTGGTTCCTTGGTCGCGCCTGTTCCTCCTACATGTGCATGGGCTCCACGCTCGACATTATGGACAATGGGCTAGCTAAGGCCATAGGGGTTAGTATCAAACTAACTGCTCGGACTCTACTTATACTCCATATAAATACATCATGGTCAACACTACAAGGATTTTTTTTCACCAAAAATACAAGCAAACTACAAACACATGCACCTTGTAACATTCCTCACATACATAATTGTTTTCTGCGCTTTCGCGCGTTCTAACTACACTGTCAAGATATTATAGATGACAATCTCTGAACAAATCAACATAGGGTTGTCTTCTGGACACTTCACCTCGCGGTGAATGTGCTTGCTTTATTCTAGAACACCTTCTGGACACTTCACCTCACGGTGAATGTGCTTACTTTATTCTGGAAGACTCCGCGACTCTCGAAGCTGAGGAAGATTATCTCCTTTTCTCGTGGTTGGACTCTAAGTGGGCACACTTGATCCACTACGAAGAAATTTTTGATTATGAACTTGAGCTCCTTACACCCTTATGGCAAGCCGTGCTTGGGTTATGCTGCTCGGCTACGGTTCGTGCTGCTCAAAAACAGTACACGCTGCTCGACAACTCATCACGGTGGTCGGACCATGAGTTCAACTACTCGGCTTTGGTCGCACCTGCTCGAACAAGCTCAAGACAGCGTTACACAACGGGTACAAGGTGCTTAGGGGACTAGCTGTGGGGGGCATGACCCTGGATACCCATGGCAGACCACATAGGCTATGCCCTCAGGGGCGGCCTAGCCCACAAGATGAAGCCTTGTGGAGCACAACTCTGGTCGGCGCCTTCCGCAAGACATATGGAAGATATCTCAAAGATACTATGAGATCTATTAGGATATGTATGATCCCAAGATTCCTATAATCAGTTATTACTTTTCAGTTATCTCTCAGATCTAACCGACTTGTAACCCTGCTCCCCTGGACTATATAAGGCGGGCAGGGACCCCCTCCAAACACATGCAATATCAGACGATAGCTAATACAAACTAACAGACCATAGGAGTTGGGCATTATGTCATACTGACTGGCCTAAACCTGTCTAACTCGTGTGTCTCTGTTGCCTTCTTGTTCTTGTCCCCTATCGATCAATGTACCCTCGTGGGATACCCCTCGGAGGACTTGTCGATGATATTCTGTCGACATGGACGGTGGCTAGGTGCTACGTCGCTGATGCTGGAGCTGTCAGCTCTCACCCTTCGTTATCCAGGAGTTCATGGAAAGTGGATAGGAGCATAGCTCGCCATCCCTACAAATTCGAATGTGAGAGGGGATGGTGGCAGCAGTCCTTCGGAGCCCCCTGAGCGCACGCGTCCATGGAGGATGTGAGGCCGTAAGGGAACTAGTCGTACTGATGTTCGTGGTGCGGTCAATACAGGTCCCTCCGGATAATCAGTGGGAGATAGTAGATAGAGAGTAAATAACAATATGCATATTACTTACAGCGGAGTTTGAGCAGAGAGTTTGCTCGGAATGAAGCGCAGATGCCTCGTCGTTGAAGTCGTCGTGCGCCTCGGAACCGATGGAGGGCGCCCCAACAATGGGCGCCGAAATGAGTGCCTCCTCGCGGAGGTGTAGTATGACGAGCCAGTCGGCGATAAAGTCCAGGCTTCCGAAGAGGAAGGCCTAGGATGGCTCAAAGATGGGTGGAACCCACATCCCAACAGGTGGGGTGCAGAAAACTCCAGTGAGCCAAAGTGAGTCGTATCGCTTGAGCCCGCCATGGCGAAGGTGGCAGAAAAGTGGGCCATCCGATGACCAAAAAGTGTTGAACGTACATCATCTTTCCCACGGACGACGCCAACTGTCGGTGCAGAAAGTGACCAACAAGTAAATATTTATAGTTTTAGTCATATGTTGTGATGAGAGGTGACCTAGCACTCAATGACACAGGGTTTATATTGGTTTAGGCAACATGTCCTACGTCCAGTTCGAGTCAGTCGGTGACTTTATTCCTGAGCCTAGGTGCTCGAAGTTTGCAGTGGGGTTACAAACGAGAAGGAGAAAGCTGGGGGTACAAGAGGTCCAGGTCGAACTCTGGTTGGAAGGGCCGAGAGTGACGGGAGCCCCGCTATGAGCTAAGTAGTTCAAGCGTGTGCTTGTGGTTCGAACCTGGCGGTTTTGTGGTTGTGAACTAGGGAACTTGATCGATTAGAATCGACTTAAGTGAACTTGGATGAACTGGGTTTTTTAGGAGAGAGCGCATCCCCTTTTATAAATGAAGGGGATGGCCTTACAAGTGAGAGGAAGAGAGTATGTATGCTTATAAGCCTTGTTGCCCACGCCGGCGGGTATAGGATGATGGTAGGTGCCCACAACACTGTTGGATGTTAGATGCACGTGGGAGGTTGTGTTGTCTTCTTCGGGTATGGCAGACAGTCAACGCCCGCTACACTGGTGATACCTAGAGGTTTGTGAGGGGTTTTACCATGTTCACCTAGTACGGTAAATGCCAGGCGCCCACAACACTGTCGATGCCCAGAGACACGTGGGGGGGCCTTACCATATGTGAGTCAATGGAACCCACAATACTATAGCGGAAAATATTGGCGCCTAAAACACTGCTTGGGCTCTGTTGTGCTAGGGAGATTGCAGAGTACTATTTATACAGGTGTACAGAGTACGGTCCTAGTATTGCGGTTTGACTTGTGCGTCCTGCTTACTTTCTTCGTCCGTTCCCTGGTCCTTACTGCGCGGGCGTCCCCAGTCAGTTAGTCCCTAGTCGCCTCTGATCGCGCCAGTCGGCGAAGAGCGCTGAGCAGGGGTTTCTCGTATCCCTGGTCGGAGACGTAGGTCAGAGTCGGAAGTAGTGCTTTGGCCATGCCTTCCGGTCGGAGAGGCCGTCCGGAGGCGGGCTAGAGATCGAAGCAAGTGCTTCGATCGGAGAGGTGGGCCGGAGTTGGAAACGGGCGTCAGTTCCTCCTCGGCCAGGCCTTCCAGTCGATGATTGGATCGCCCTTCTGGCCTGTTGTTCAGGTACTTGGGGCCGACCCACGAGTTATGCGTTTGTTTGCAACGTTGCCTGCTGGGCCGAGCCTTTGTTGGGACGTCGGTCCACGAGGGACCCTGGGTTTATAAACCTGACATATATGAACCAATACTATTACACAGTTCAACAACAATTTCCATCTTAATCATCTCTATAATCATGTAAACCCATGAAGCCAAACCCTAAAACAAACTTATTGAATGTAAATGATGTTTATACATACATAGTCCTAACTCATCTATACATATAATCAACACACAAAAAACTTGAAATCACACACTTCCAAGAAGGTTTACTAACAACACTCTAACCCATACTGTTGTCAAAACCAGTGCAGTCAAACCCAATGCAGTGCCAACCAAAACCAATCAGAAAAATCATACAAGTTCAACAAGTACATCTTGAACCATAGTATATTAAACATGATTAGCCAAAGAACTTTCATTAAACCAAACGAAAGCCAGTATTGCACAGCAGTATAAACCAGAGCAGTATAAAAACACCAACTAAACAAAAAATAACAACAGAGGTGAGGGAGTCAAACCTCATGCACGGGACCGATCAAACCTGAAATACAAATGCAAACTTCATCAAAGACAAATAGAGGATAGGGAGGAAGAGAAGAGAGAGAACACCACTGCATCATGTCACCTCGAGGTAGCCCAGCATGAAAGAAGATAGAAGAGAGGGAGGAAAAATGAGTTGGATCGTGGTTTTTATATGGGCCTGTCGTGCCAGCCCGCCTGGCACAGCAGCTCTGTCGCGTCTGAGTCGCTGGCACGACAGGGCAGGGCCCATGTTACGCCGCGCCAGCATCGGTCAAACATGATTGCCATGGTGGTTCGGCTTGTCGCGCCATCGCATGTGGCGCGACAGCGTGGCACAGTCACGCTGGCGCGATCAAAAGAGTCAGATTTATAAATATTTATTTGATTAGTATTAAAAATTTTTTTTAAAGATTAAAAATTAAAAAAAAAATCCCTTCCGTGATGGCATGATGATCGGAGAAAGAGGCTCAGAGAAATGGTAGCTGTCGGTTGCATTTATGTACGTGGCTGTGGCGAGATGCGTGCAGATGCACCTGCCGGCGCCGTCGTCCATCCCAAGTGTAATCCAGCTCCAGCATGGCGGATCTGCCCATCGATCGTCGCTGCACGCTGCGTACGTGCATAGTAAGCTAGAATCTCATCTGAGTAGGTACTAGGCAGCATGAGCTCTGAAAAAGGACGGTGACGGTGTGGCAGATTGCAGCATACAACCCGGGCATCGTGAACTCTATTACTCCTATAATCAAGCTAGTGAGGCAGGTAGTAGCCATGCTGAAGTACAGACGAGATTACGGCGATCTTGCAAGAACATGGTGTGAGTATCGGCGTGTGATCTCCACTCCTGCATGGGGGCATGCCCGCCGATCAGCGGTGAATCTAGGATTTTATGTCGGGTATGCCGTCCAAAAAAATTTCTATATAATTCGGCAAATCATTTAGCAATTTGGTAACGGTAGTAAAATTGGCAACGTAATTCGGTAATAATAGTTAAATTTGGAACATAATTTTGTAATAGTAATTTAGTAGTTGTGGTAAAACTTGCAACTTAGGAATGACTCAACGTTGTTAGTAATGAAAGTAGACAAGATTTTTCTACATGAAAAAGAAGAGAAAAGGGCAAAGACTGAATTACGTCTTGGTGTCTCAGACAGTCGCCTTTGCTTGTTAGCCATGCATACGCAGCTAGCAGGCAACAATCGAGCTCCCTAGCTCCAAACTTGCGGTAGATGAATGGATGAGGGCAGATGGTGCGTTGGATCCTAGAATCCAAGACATTATCGCGTTAGTTGTCAGGACTTGCCAAGGTGTCACCACGACAGGACGGGTCTTGGATCTCCCATCCGTGTGACTCTGGGCGCATGGTCCCTGGACCCTGGAGAAAAGCAGCAAAGCTGCGAAGGCCATCTCGACAAAGCTAGGCTGCCTAGCGTTGCGTTCGTTTTCAGTTCTCCGGCCTATAGGTAAGTGTTCTTTTGTTTTGTTTGTTTTTCAAATACAGTATATATACTTCAGTACATGCGGCATCTGCGGGGTATGCCAAGCTCCGCCCGTGGCTGCGTGAGCAGGACGACAGATGCAGAAAGGTTCGGCTTTTGCAGACTTCTCGATTACTCTAGCTGACATGGATGCCTGCAGGAACAACCAATGCAACGCGGGAAAGGAAATCGCGGAAAGCATGCCACGCGCACGAGTAGACTCCTCATCGGGTCACCGCCGCCATCGCGCGCCCCTGTGAAACGTGATAAGAACATCAGCGTCATGACCTTGTTGAACCGTGGACAAGTTCCACCACATCAAACCCAATTCGCGTGTGGGGATCCGGAATCACGCAATAAGCATGCAGCGCAGCATGTTTAAGCCGCATCGAAAAAAACGAAAGTGTACGTAGTAGTAGTTTCCTCAGTTCAGAATCAAACAAATTTGCTACCTTAGCTATTTTGCCTGTGTGTGTGGTGGTGGTGGTTGGGGGGGGGGGGGGGGGGGGGGGGGGGGGGGGGAAGGAATTTACCGGCGCTCATGGGCACAAAACCAAAGTTTGGGAGGAATACTGCAGGATTAATGCAAAAGTAAAAATAGTGCAACAATATTTGTCGGATATATGGGCTCAGCTACTTCACCGCCTGTATAACCAGCCCACATCTACCTACAGGCACTTATAGTAAACTTAACGGAGATGGATAAAAATTGATTAACGGAGGCGGGCGAACCATTCGTCTACGATCAAAGGTCATGGTTAATCCAGACCTACGGAGACAGTTGGTTAGCCCGCCACGGTTAATACATTAACCGAAACGGTTGCCCTAATGATTTTCTAGATTCAAAAAAATACTTTTTCAAATTTAAATTTGAATTCTATTTTCGCAAATTAAATACAGACAATGTAGAAGATACGCATATAGAGGATAAACATATATTACATTCATTCGTGTGTCATCCTTATCGTACCATGAACAACATTAAGTTATTACGTTACATGCATGTCTTCTTTATCATACCACAAACATATATCACATTCATACATGTGAAACTAAGATCACCGCTTATTTACCAGCCCGCTCGCCTCAGAGCTCCAAAGGCAAATGTGTCTTGGAAAAGTTTTTGTGTAGTAGTGAGGGACGAAGACGGCGAGAAATGAGGCCCACACATTACTAGCGAATCAACAGGCTTGAAGATCAAGGTATTCCGAGGATATTCGATGCTATCGTATCTAGGCGATAGGTTAGAATCATTTGGTTATGCATTCCATACAACAAACTAGGAAACACATCTGTTACCCGATTGGTTCCACTGTAACTCTACCCCCGGACTATATAAGGAGGGGTCAAGGCCTTCCGATCGGGATCCTATCTTCTACATTATATCGCATAGCTACGATTAGCAACCCCTATTACTGAGCATACGAATACAGACAGAGCTACTTTAGACTGGACTGTAGGACTATTTTCGAGAACGTGTCCTTGTGACATGTATTTCATTAAGCAGAAGAAGAGTTTGATTGGTTACAACATCCCAAATAATTCATAGATTACCGTGGAAGGATGGAAGCCAACGCGAACCAAAGTAAACCTAATTAACAACGACTGTAGGACTATCATTGCCGATCTCCAATTCGGTGATACGCCACCCTGCACGGCACATGCAATGTATGGTACTAGTACCAGTCTAGCACTTTGCACTTGGTATGTAGGCCCTATTTGGATCCATAGGGCTAAAGTTTAGCCCACCTCTTTTAGTCACCTTTTAGCCCTCATGGATCCAAACAAAAAGGGCTAAAAGTGGGGGTTAAACTTTAGCCCACCCATTTCCATTAGCCCCTCCAAGGGGTGTTACATCATAAATCATTTACTAAAACATGTCATGAGCATCATATTTATGTGTTAATGCATGTAATAGAGTGTGTAGATCAATTTCTGTAACTCGAAACGATCAACAGAAATGCGAAACGAAAGTTGATTCGATAGTCATGTTATATCACTTAGGGTTTAAAACTAATTTTTATTAAGCAAAAATGCTATAGAACATGTATGTGATACTTAAATAAAGTTTGAAGTACAAACTTTATAGATGACAATGAAATACATGGGGTCGAAATATAATATTACTAGCTAATATTTCCACTAGCTTAGAAATCGCAAATGGAAATCCAATTCAGCTCTAAAACTTAGAAATTTTCAAGTCTGACAACAGTTAGACACTGCTATGTTTAGCAATTTATTGTGAGAGATTGGGTTATGGAGTGGTGTAGTGTTATAGCTCGAGTTGATAGTCTCATGTGCCATCTTGAGCATGGTGAAGATGGTTTAGGTCCTTAAGCAACCATTTGGTCGTGTTGAAGGCTTTAAAATTCGTGCGTGTCATGGTTTCGGGCTGGTTGGCCGTATGGCCACGGTCACCACGCTCGAGCGCTCGGCGTCACCGCGTTGGTCATGCATGTGAGAGCACGCGCTGCCGCATGCATCCGCCTCTAGCCTATCCAGGTCTCAGCTACCGCTGACCCGCCGCGCGAAGCCGCCGCCGCTGTTGCCGACAGCCCCGCATGTGTCGCAAGGGAGCCACTGTCGGCGCCATCAACTCGTCATCACATCCACACTGCCGACCCACCTCGCGTCGCGACGCTACCGCTACCGACGCCACTATGACATTGTGCTACTGCCGCTCGCCTTATCCTTGTTCGCACGTGGGCTGCCCCGCGCTGTCATCCCGCCTTAATGGCGTTGCGGCCACGCTTGCCGCGCCCCCACCTACCTTCGTGCGTGCATGTTGTTTGGCTGTAGTGTCGTGTAGCGGGTGCGCAGACGCCGCCTTCAGTCTGGTCGACCGCGTCCCGCCAAGACATGGACGAGCCGAACCCACTATCGCGCCCCGTCTCTCTCTCCCTATGTTTTTCACCATCGTCAGGTCGCGTCACAGTGAAGCCAGAGAGCGAGCACCTCTCATCAATTTGTCATTCTCGCGTCTCCGCCCTCATGTCTCCTCTCTAGCTGACCCCACCCCACCTTAACTCGTGTCACGCTGAGCTCCAATTTTGGAGTTTTGCCACCATCGTGCCGTTAAGGCTCGTCATCGCCCGCGCCGTGGCCAGTCTCCACCACTTCATTCCATGCCACTCCACCTACCTCATGAGCTTCGGCTCCACCTCCACTTCACCCTATGCGCCTTGTTTGCACCTCTACTGCCTCGCCATAGCTGCTGACGCTGGCTGCGCCATCTCGGAGCGCCGCTGCACCCCTCCGGTCGCGCACAGCCAGCCCTTATCCTCTGACCGTTCCCTCAACCATCACCATAGTCGTGACTGGAGTAAGCTAGGTTCCTCACGCGCTAGCCAATAGCTACGCGGTGGTCTAGGATGGCCTGGTACGGCCACGCCACCATCGCACGCGGTCGCTCGCCATGGCCACCGCTCCCGCTAGCTCGCTCCTCCCGTAAATTCATCTAGTGTAGGCGTTAGGACTGTAGATGCAGGTCGGCCCGCTAGTAGGGCCGCTGCATGCCTTAGTTGGCCGGTGCGACCGTCTATTGCCACGTTGGCGCACGTAGGGGTGGCCGAGGGTCTTGCCATTGTAAAGAGAAGATAGATCTGAGGGTTTCATTGCAAAGTCGTTGTCTATAGAAATAGCAACGTGGACTATGGGTTGTTTTGCTCATAGTATATGGGCATTTTTGCAAGAGTGCCAGCGCGCGTGGGCTTCCTCGCCATGGGCGGCCTCCATGCGTGGGCTGCGCCTCGCCTGTGGGCCACCGCGCGCTCACGCGCGCGCGCGTTGGGCCGCGTTGAGCCAAAATGAGTTTATCTTTTTCGTGGAGAATAGAAATAGTTTTCCATTGTATTTTTAAGCTGATCTTTGGTAAATCATATAAAATCATGTAGGTATTCAAAAATTGTGAAACCAATTTTGTTAAGTTTCTAAAATTGTTCTCTATCTATTGGTGTATTTAGTTCATATATATATATATATATATATTTGTTGATACCATGAACTATTAAATCAATTGAGAGTGCTTAATATTATTAGGTTAAATATGATAGGAATTTTTATGGCAATATGGTGATAGCTGTAGCTTTGAAAATTTTACAGTAGTTTCATGGTATTATTATGTGCTCACTGTAATTTTTGTAGCTTTAGAATAGACTTAACAGAAGAGTTGTTAAATGCTCTTTGTTTCAAATATACATTAAATTATTAATAGAAATAAAGGTATATCCTTCATTTGTAAAGCTAGGTGTTTGTCAGTTGAACCTAGCACTTTATTTGATGAAGATGATAGTAAGCTTAGTATCGTAGTCATTAGAGCTAGCTTAGTAGTTTACCATGTGTATTCTTAATTTAGGAGCTGTTGTTGCTAAAATGCTAAGTGTTGCATCATCATCGCATGCATGTAGAGAACGAGTTGGCGGAGATCGTGACCACCGGAGATCATGAGTTCAATGAGGTGATCGAGGAGTACGAGGAGAAGATCCTCGTGTAGGAGGAGGTCCCGGAGCCGCCCCTGACTGACTGAGCTGACACCGCGCCTGCCCAAAGCAAGCCCCCGATGCATAACCCTTATTTTGAATAATCACTGAATATATATATATATATATTGTGTGTGTGTGTGATGTGCATTTACGTTACAGGCTTATTGTTGAAACTACATGCATAGATATACCTACATATGAGTTCTACTAGCTTAGGTCGAGTAGCTGCTATGCTTAGGTTTTTCGTTAGCATGGGGTCGTGCGCATGGGGCACAAAGTGTTGTATCGAGTGCACCGGTACAGGCGGCGGCTAGTTTTGCCGCTGTTGTTGTAGTTCCTCGGTGTGTACTTGCGCAAACGCGAGGGCCCCCGCACGCGGGTCTAGAGGGGTGTGAGTCTGCACAAACTCCGCAACGACCGGCGGCTATCTCAGAGCGTCTGCCATAGCACACTCCCGGGATGGACGGTGGCTAGGTGCTACATCAACGATGCTGGAGCTGTCGCTCTCACCATCGTTATCCAGGCATTCGTGGAAAGTGGTAGGATCATAGCTTGCCATCCCCACGAATTCGAATATGAGAGGGGATGGCGGCAGCGTCCTTCGGAGCCCTCGAGCGCACGCGTTCACGGGGGACGCGAGGCCGTAGGGGAACCGGTCGTACGGTGTTCAGTGGTGCGGTCAATACGGTCCCTCCGGATAATCGACGGGAGATAGTAGATAGAGAGTAAATAGCAATATACATATTACTTACAGCGGGGTTTGAGCAGAGAGTTTGCTTGAAATGAAGCGCAGATGCCTCGTTGTTGAAGACGTCGTGCGCCCCGGAGCCGATGGAGGGTGCCCCTCCGTCGGGCGTCGGAACGAGTGCCTCCTCGTGGAGGTGTAGTAAGCCGAGCCGGTCGGCGACGAAGTCCAGACTTCCGAAGAGGAAGGCCTAGGATGGCTCGAAGATGGGTGGAACCCACATCCCAACAGGTGGGTGTGCGGGAAACTCTAGTGCGTCAAAACGAGTCGTATCGCTTGAGCCCGCCATGGCGAAGGTGGCGGAAAAGTGGGACATCCGATGACCAAAAAGTGTTGAACGTACAGCGTCTTTCCCACGGACGACGCCAACTGTCGGTGCAGAAAGTGACCAACAAGTAAATATTTATAGTTTTGTCGTATGTTGTGATCAGAGGTGGCCTAGCACTCAATGACATAGGGTTTATACTGGTACGGTCCCGGTATTGCGGTTTGACTTGTGCATCCTGCCTACTTTTTTCGTCCGTTCCCTGGTCCTTACTGAGCGGGCGTCCTCAGTTGGTTAGTCCCAGTCGGCTCTGATCGCGCCTGGTCGGAGAAGAGCGGTGAGAAGGGGTTTCTCGTATCCTCGGTCGGAGATGCGGGTCAGAGTCGAAAGTAGTGCTTTGGCTAGGCCTTCTAGTCGGAGAGGCCGTTCGGAGGCGGGCTGAAGATCGAAGCGAGTGCTCCGGTTGGAGAGGTTGGCCAGAGTTGGAAATGGACGTCGTTCCTCCTCGGCCAGACCTTCCGGTCGGTGACTGGATCGCCCTTCTGGCCTGTTGTTCAGGTACTTGGGGCTGACCCATGAGTTGCGCGTTAGTTTGCAACGTTGCCTGCTAGGCCGAGTCTTTGTTGGAAAGCCGATCCAGTGAGGGACCCTGGGTTTATGAACCCGATAGATATGAACCAATACTATTACATAGTTCAACAACAATTTCCATCTTAATCATCTCTATAATCATATAAACCCATGAAGCCAAACCCTAAAACAAACTTATTGAATGTAAATGATGTCTATACATACATAGTCCAACTCATCTATACATCTAATGAACACAAAAAATACTTAAAATCACACACTTCCAAGAAAGTTTACTAACAACACTCCAATCCATACTGCTGTCGAAACCAGTGCAGTCAAACCCAATGCAGGGCCAACCAAAACCAATCAGAAAAATCATACAAGTTCAACAAGTACATCTTGAACCATAATGTATTAAACGTGATTAGCCAAATAACTTTCATTAAACCAAACAAAAGCCAGTATTGCACACAGCTGTGTAAACCAGAGCAGTGTAAAAACACCAACTAAACAAAAAAAAATAACAACAGAGGTGAGGGAGTCAAACCTCATGCACGGGACTGATTAAATCTGAAATGCTAAATGCAAACTTCATCAAAGATAAATAGAGGATGTGAGGGGGATGAAGAGAAGAGAAGGGAGGAAAAAACTATGTGGCATATGTGCACCCGAGGTAAGCTCGTGCTTGAGGCGAGGGAGGAGTACACGAGAGGAGAAAAATGAGCTGCGTCGTGGACCGTTATAATAGGGGTCTGATCGCGAAAGAAAGAGCTCGAGGAACGGCAGCTCTGCTGCGTCTGAGTCGCTGGCGCGATAGGGCAGGGCCCACGGTACATCGCACCAGCATCGGTCAAACATGATTGCCACGGTGACGGTGTAGCATATTGCAGCATACAACCCGGGCATCGTCAACTCTATTAGTGCTTGTTTAGACCTTGTTTAGTTCTATTTTTTTTCAAAAAATGCTACAGTATCTATTACATCGAATATTGCGATACGTGCATAGAGTATTAAATATAGAAAAAAAAAACTAATTGCACAGTTTGGTTGAAAATCGCGAGACGAACGTTTTGAGCCTAATTAGTCCATGATTAAATACTAATTATCAAATAAAAACGAAAGTGCTACAGTAGCAAAATTCCCAAATTTCGTCCAACTAAACAAGGCCTTAGTTCCCAAAACGTTTCCAAAAAATGCTACAATAACCATCACATCGAATCTTGCGATACGTGCATGGAGCATTAAATGTAGACGAAAAAAAACTAATTACACAATTTGGTTAGAAATTGCGAGACGAACATTTTAAACCTAATTAGTCCATGATTGAACATTAATTGTCAAATATAAACGAAATTACTCCCATAGCTAAATTTCCAAAATTCATAAACTAAACACGCTCAAACGGGGCCGCAGTACTTGCGAGAGATACACCATCGCTACTTCAGTAAAATGAACAAGGGTTAGCTAGCTAGCTAGAAGTGACAGCTGGCTGCACGCCTGCACAGTACACACTCCGTCGTCGCAGAAAGGTCCTCATATCTGTTCGGTCATGTCATCTCTGATTCTAAATTTGCGAATTATCTATTTAAATCTTGAAACTTGTTCAGTTGAACGATACTCTCCGTTCCAAAATATTTATCGTTTTTGTTTTCTAAAAAATAATTTTGATAAAATATATATTAAAAATATTAATATTTATGAGACATAATTAATATTATTGGAAAGATCTTTGAATCTAGTTTTTTAATAAATTTACTTGAAGATACAAATGTTGTACGTATTTTCTATAAATTGAGCCAAATTTACGGTACGAAAACAAAAAGCGACAAATATTCTGAAACGGAGAAAGTATTATTTTCTATAAAGACAATCAGAGTTTAAATTTAAGATAGCTGATGAAGTCATCCGGTAAACGATTAATCTGATCAATGAAACCAAACCATGCGTCAGGCAACCTCACTTGCACAGCAATAGTGCACCAACCATCACTCATATTCGCTTAGCTAAAAAGTTATATTAAAAAATAAAAAATATGACTGCTTATTATGAAAAAAAATACTATTTTTT
This sequence comes from Miscanthus floridulus, assembly GCF_019320115.1. NCBI lineage: Eukaryota > Viridiplantae > Streptophyta > Magnoliopsida > Poales > Poaceae > Miscanthus > Miscanthus floridulus. The sequence continues at coordinate 169,705,134 of NC_089581.1, read as the reverse complement.
ATTAAAAAAGTATGACAAAGAGCGCGTACAATAATGACTTCACCTGTCCGTAAGACTAGACTAGCCTGACAGCTCCCTAGCTGCACGCCTACACTGCACTCTCCGCCGCAGAGGTCAGGTCGTCAGCAAGGAACGACATGCCATGGGGCGCCCATTAACTGCTACCTCCGCAACAGCTAGCTGTATAGCAGCAGCAGCTTCTTCGCGCCATTACTCGCCCCTGCCCTCGCCCCTGCCCCCTCACGTCTTCTCCATCCCGCGCCTATAAATCCGCCGTGCTGCGCCGCGACTCCCCACACCTTAACTTGCTCAGCGCTCAGAGCTCACACTGGCTAGCAGCTTCGTTCTCTAACAGTAACAGCACGAGCACGTACGTAGTGGTCTCGATCGATCAACAAGAGCCCCCCAAGCTAGCAGCAACACGTACACATCTGAGCTTCAGAGCTACTCCTAGCTAGCTAGCTAGCTACGCTAGCATTAATCCCCATGGCGAACCAGCAGCATCGGTCCTCCATCGCCCTGGACCGGGAGCTATTCCGGACGGTGCGGCAGGCGGCGCTGAACCACGCGAGGCTGCTATACCACCGCCTCGTCAGCCGCCTTCCGCACCTCCTCGCCGTCACATTCCTGGTGGCCGCGTCCCAGCTCGTGCCGATGCCGCCGTCGCCGTCCGCGCCGCTGCCACCGGTCGGGGCGCTCCTGCGGGAGGCGGCGGCGCGCGCGCTCGCCGACGCGGGCCTCGTGGCCGCGGCGCTGGCTGGGATGGCGGCGTGCGCGTACGCGTACGCCGCGTCGCGCCCGCGGCCCGTGTACCTGATGGACCTGGCCGCGTACCGCCCCGGCCCCGCGCACCGGGCCACCCGCGCCGAATCCGTCCGCCAATTCGCGCTGGCGGGGCGGTTCACGGACGACAGCGTGGCGTTCCAGACGCGGATGCTGGAGCGCGCGGGCGTCGGGGACGCCACCCACTTCCCGGCCTCCATCCTCGCCGTCCCCGTTGACATGAGCCTCCGCGCCGCCACGGAGGAGTCCGAGGCCGTCGTCTTCGGCGTCGTTGACGACCTCCTGCGCACCACCGGCGTGCGCGCGGCGGACGTCGGCGTCGTCATCGTCAACTCCAGCCTGTTCAGCCCCACGCCGTCCTTCACGTCGCTGCTCGTCAACCGCTACGGCCTCCGGCACGACGTCGTCACCCACAACCTCAGCGGCATGGGGTGCAGCGCAGGGCATCATCGCCATTGACCTCGCCAAACACCTGCTTCAGGTACCTACCTAGTAGTAGTAGCTACAGTACATACTGCCTGACCTGACCTGACCTCTAGAACGTGTGGCTTAGCATGGGGATTGATAAGTACTAAATGCATGAGAGGAATGCCATTGGTCGAGCACTTGACATGCTTGCCACCAATTAAGATGAACACCACCATCACCATGCATGACGGTATTATTTATCACAATAATCCTCAAGTTGGTAGGATTACATGCATGCATGTCCCAGCCAGTACACCATCAAGGTCCCTTTCTTCTTCTTGCTCGTTCTTTTAAATTTCTGCCAAAACTAAATAGCTACACAGATTGAGCATGTTTATTGCTAGTGACCGAGCGCGCGCGCGCATATATATCCGGCTTGTTTGGTACAGTAGACGATGTTTACATATTTCTCGGTGGACACAGTCAAAGCAAGCCGGAGAAGTTTGACGTAAATGAAAAAGCGGAGCCTGTTCGTCGGTTAGGTTCCTGGGTTGATAAATTCGGCGGGTACTAGTTTGTTGTGAGAGAAAAATAGTGTTGGTTGGCTGATAAGTCCTGGCTGAAACCAACAAGCGAACAGGTCGAAAGAAAAAAAGTCAGCCTATTTGCTAGTTGGTTTCTAGACTGATAAGTCCGGCTGGTGCTGGTTTGTTGTGAGAGAAAGTCCTGACTGAAACAACAACAAACAAAAAGGATATAAAAAAGCTTATTCATTTCATCATTAACTTTGTAATTATGGCCTCATTCGGCTTACCCCATATTTGGTTTGTTCGACTTGTTTTTTTAGCCGGAACAGTGTTTTTCTCTCACAATAATTCAACCAGAACAGTGTTTTATGTGGTGAGGCCGGGTGTGTTAAGGTTGATACGTGCATTGATGGCGCTACCATGCATGGCAAGTAGGCCCAAGGACATACTACATTATACCTGTCCGGAGCCTTCCGTAGACATACGTATTGACGCGTCTGGTGGCATAAAAATAAAGCAAACCTAATCATCCAAAGCGAGATGCACAGGAGGACCATCCGACCATGCGTGTGTTCCATCCACAGATGAACAAGCTACTAGGAGGACCACTGCATGGCCATGGTCCATGGCCTGGCCCCACAGGAAACCCAGGAGGCCGGCCCGTCCGTGCGATCGGGTGGACCGACGGCAGGGAGGAGGGCCTGGGAAGTGAAGGTGAGTTGAGAGCCCCTCTCTGCAGCATGGGCCAGCTTAACGCCCAGCAGACGCATGCTCCACTGCGCTGTCCATTCCAATTGTCAGCCGTCCCAGTGCAGTGTTTGTGTTGCGTCCAGCTCCAGCAGGGGCCAGGGTCACCGGGCAAAGGCACCTGATGGACGCGGCTCCCCGTCCTCCCGCCCCCACTCTAATCTAACCCCAGGCGTAGTAAGCCCCGTTTAGATCCGAAAATTTTTAGGTTTTTTAAGGTTTCGGGTACTGTAGCATTTTCATTTGTATTTAGTAATTAGTGTCTAATTATGGACTAATTAGGTTCGAAAGTTTCGTCTCGTGATTTCTCACTCAACTGTGTAATTAGTTTTTTTTTCGTCTACATTTAGTACTCCATACATGTACCGTAAGATTCGATGCGACGGGTACTGCGTAAAAATTTTTGGGTTTTGGGGGAACTAAACGGCGCCTAATTGTGGTTGGGTGGCAGTTAGTTAGGGTAGGCACGCGGTGTGTCGCCGGCCTGCGCTCCGTGCACCGTGCTCGATCGCCATCCAATCACTCCGCTGCACTGCAGCCTTGCCTGCCTGCGACCCTGCTTCCAAAACAGCAACTTCAACGCAAATGATCGATGTCGTTGTTGCCTTTCAGGTGCACCCGGACACGTACGCGCTGGTGGTGAGCACGGAGAACATCACGCTCAACGCCTACCTGGGCAACCACCGCCCGATGCTGGTGACCAACACGCTGTTCCGGATGGGCGGCGCCGCCGTGCTGCTCTCCAACCGCGCCGCCGACCGCGGTCGGGCCAAGTACCGGCTGGTGCACACGGTGCGGACGCACCGGGGCGGCGCCAGCGACGAGAGCTACGCGTGCGTCACGCAGGAGGAGGACGGCGAGGGCAACGTCGGGGTCTCGCTCTCCAAGAACCTCATGTCCGTGGCGGGGGACGCGCTGCGCTCCAACATCACCACGCTGGGCCCGCTGGTCCTCCCGCTCTCGGAGCAGCTCCGGTTCCTGGCCGCCGCGCTGCTCCGCCGCGTCGCCGGCGGGAAGGCGAAGGTGAAGCCGGACTTCAAGCTGGCGCTGGAGCACTTCTGCATCCACGCGGGCGGGCGCGGCGTGCTGGACGAGCTGGAGCGCAGCCTGGGGCTCAGCGCCTGGCACATGGAGCCGTCCCGGATGACGCTCTACCGCTTCGGCAACACCTCCAGCAGCTCGCTCTGGTACGAGCTCGCCTACTGCGAGGCCAAGGGCCGGATCAAGAAGGGGGACCGCGTCTGGCAGATCGCCTTCGGCTCAGGGTTCAAGTGCAACAGCGCCGTCTGGAAGGCGCTCCGGACGGTGGACGACGCCGGCCGGGAGACCAATAACCCCTGGGCCGACGACATCCACGACCTGCCGGTGCACGTGCCCAAGGTGTCGCCCTTCGCTTCTTACGACCAGCAGGCAGCGTCCACCAACGGGCAGCATGCCTAGCCAACGTTGCTCGTGATAGCTGCTACGCCAATCTTGCTTCTGCATTTTTATTATGCTACATATGACTGGGTGCGTGCACTTGTACTAGTGCCGTCTGCCCGGGCTTATTCGCCGCCTTATTATATATACACAGGGCATTATTTCTCATCTTGTACTCCTACTTGAATTACAATTACTAGTGTGTAAATCGTCATAGGTAAATGGACTCGAGAGCATTTGCCATGATCGCTTGGCTGATAAGCTATGACTGAAAGTACTTTTGACTGATTTGTTAGGAGAGAAAACTACTGTTCATTGACTGAAAAAGTACGGCTTATAAACTAAGCGAACAGGACGATTGTTGACTGTTGAGTGTGTTGGCGGATGGAAATCAGGGATGTGCTATCCTACGCAGAACATATTGGAAGGAAGGATGTGCAGAGCAATCCGACTTTGTACATACGAACAGTAGAACGCAATAGAGAACAAGCTGCATATGAAACTAGCCAAATGATACGCCATGTATCTGCAACACACCCTTCGTTTATCGGCAACCGGCATTGCCATAATGCCACTGGAATCCTTGCACGCTGCAAAGAGAAGAGGTCGTCTATCTGGACGTGGTTCAACTAGTGGAGCAGCGTGTTACGAGGAACCGCCAAGCATATCTGACAGAGATAAAGGGGATCTCACTGTGACATAGGTTAGGTTAGAGTAAAATACCATCAGACATTCAATAGACAATGTCTCACGATCGGGCATGTGTGCCCTGAAGATTAAATTGTAGTGAGAGAAAGAAAGGGGACATTGGGAGGATCTTTCAGCACCGAATTGCGTGTATATAGATAGAGACGCCTAGCAAAAAGATATTTGAAGGCTTCAGAAACTAGATATGATAGTGTTGGTTGATTTAACATCCATAACTTAAACTCATGACCGATATTCCTCTGGGGAGGGCCAATACTAAGCTGTAAAACAATTTCGACTTCTTGGAGCGCCTCAAGGGCGTGCTGTAAACGAACAATTCTCTCTTATAATACAAAAAAAAAACGCACAAATCTTTTACGTGATCGAAAAAAAACTAACCGATATTCGTATATAGATTATATAAATAGCATGCGTCTAGTTATTGTACAGAATCCGATTTCTAAATAAAAATAGAGTTAAATGCACCAGAGATCCATTAACTTGTGAGGATGTTTCAGTTAGTTCCATCAACTTTCAAAGTGACTTTTTGGGTCCATAAACTTTAATGTTGTATCACTTAGATCCACATCTCTCCACGTAGACTTCTCGTGCTGACGTGGCCTGCTGACTTGTCGTTCAGAAGCGACTGTTGACCGTTCGTTTCGTCAAACACGCACGCAAGCAGGTGCCGCGGCCACACGGGCGTGCGAGCGGCCGGCTGCCCCCATCCACCGACTCCTCCCCGCGGCACCTGCGCTCCTGCGGCGCGGATGAGGTGGCGGCCTCGGCCATGGCCGCGCGGTCATCCTGCGAGCGCGCGGTCCGTCATCGTCAGCAGGCGGAGGGGCGGCGGCGTGTCCTCCTCCTCCTCCCGGTCCCGGTCATCCCGGCGGCACATGCGGCTGCCGAGGATCAGCTGGAGCGCCACCGAGGAGGTCAGCCTGCGCTCGCATGTCAGATCGTTCGCCTAACAGGAAATGGGTGAACGACCGTGGGATTGGATTTGGGATCTCAGACACGGTCTCCACACAAACGCCAAGTCCATGCACTAATCCACCATATCCACAAGCCCATGGACAAGCTCCCAGTAGACCACCCAATTGGACCAACCGCACGGTCGGCCTCTTCCCGCCGCTAGTCGCTGCAAGCGCAACGTCCATGCACGTCCCCGCGCCCCACCTCCTCCCCGCGACGCCCAAGCCGCACTACCATGCCGCGCTCCGCTTCACCGTGTCCGCGTCCGCCGCGCCGGCGAGCCCCACGGCCGCCCGCAGGGCCGTCATTGTCGGCGGCGGGCTCGCGGGCCTCGCCGCGGCGACGCACCTGACGTCGCTCTCCGTGTCGTTCACGCTCGTCGAGGCCTCGGACCGCTTCGGCGGCCGCGTCGCCACCGACGTGGTGGACGGGTACCGCCTCGACAGGGGCTTCCAGATCTTCCTCACCGCGTACCCGGAGTGCCGGCGCCTCCTCGACTTCCTGGCGCTCAGGCTCCGGCCGTTCTATCCCGGTGCGCTCGTCTTCGTCGGCGCCGGGGAGCCGTTCTACCTGCTCTCCGACCCGTTCCGCCTCCCGATGCGTTCCCTCTCCGCGGTGTTCTCCCCCGTGGGCACCCTCTCCGACAAGGTCCTCGTCGGGCTCGCGCGCCTCCACGCGGCCACCACCCCGGACGACGTCATCCTCTCGGCGCCGGAGACGACCACGGGGGAGCACCTGACGTAGCTCGGGTTCTCGTCCTTCATCGTGGAGCGGTTCCTGCGGCCGTTCCTCGCCGGGATATTCTTCGACCCGGCGCTCGACACGTCGTCCCGCCTCTTCGAGCTCGTGTTCAAGCGCCTCGCCCTCGGTGACAACGCCCTGCTGGAGGACGGTATGGGTGCCATCACGGAGCAGCTCGCGGCTCGCCTCCCCGCGGGCTCCATCTGCCTCAACACCCGCGCCGTCGCCATCGACCAGTCCGGTGTGACGCTGGACACCGGCGAAACCATCCCCGGCGACCTCGGCGTCATCATCGCTGTCAAGCAGCCACAGGCCGAGAAGCTCCTGCCGCAGCTATCGACTCGAGAAAAGGCCAAGAAATCGGAGAGGAGCACCGTGTGCCTCTACTTCTCCACCTACCGGGCGCCGGTCCAGGACCCCATTCTGCTGCTCAACGGCTCGGGCAACGGGATCGTGAACAATATGTTCTTCGCCACCAACGTGGCGCTGTCGTACGCGCCGGCGGGCAAGGTGCTGGTGTCCGTGTCCCTCGTCGGCTCGTTCGCCGACAGGGAGGACGCCGATCTGGCCGACGAAGTGATCCGTGAGCTCGGTGGGTGGTTCAGCCCTAGAGAGGTCGCGTCGTGGACGCACTTGAGGGCGTATCGCATCGGGTTCGCGCAGCCGGACCAGACACCGCCCACGACACCGGCGGGGAGGGACCGAGAGTGGGTGAAGGATTGTACGTGTGCGGCGACCACTGGTGCTCGGCCACGTTCGACGGCGCGCTCGTGTCCGGAAGGAGGGCGGCCGAGGCTCTGGCCAAGGACCGGGGACTATGAGCCTGTGTTTGAGTTGGTTTGTGCTGCACTGCAGTGGAAAGAAAATTCATCTCGCATGACGAACGAGTATTTTTTGAATGACTAGTACATGTGGCTGTGGCTGTGGCTGTCGATGACGTGCAACCGAGAAAGAAGGCGAACGCTCCGGCGCCGGCAAAGCCGGCGACATCGTCCGCGCGCTCGAGGCTGGGTGTCATACTGCTTGACCAGGGCTTGTTCATCGTGTACAAGCGCCTCTTCGTCCTGTGCGTCGCGCTGAACGCGGTGGGCCTCGTGCTCGCCGCGACGGGACACTTTCCTTACGCCAGGGCGCATGCCGCCGTCTTCGCCATGGGCAACATTCTGGCGCTGACGCTGTGCCGCTCCGAGGCGGTGCTCCGGGTCATGTTCTGGCTCGCCGTCGCGCTCTTCGGCCGGCCGTGGGTGCCAGTCGTCGTCAAGACCGGAGTGACCGCGATCCTGCAGTCTCTAGGCGGAGCGCACAGTGGCTGCGGCGTGTCGTCGCTGGCGTGGCTGGTGTACGCGCTGGTGCAGGCGCTCCAACACCGCGACGTGACGCCACGAGACGTGTACGCGCTGGTGCAGGCGCTCCAGCACAGGGCATAGAAGAGCACGCCACCGACGTGCATGCATGCATGCACATGCATGCGTGTGTGCGGCGTCCACCTGAATCCAGAAGGACATGTCAGCAGACCACGTCAGCATGAGAAGCTCGCGTGGCGGGATATGGACCTAAGTGATACGTCATACAAAGTTTATGGACCCAAAAAGTCACTTTTGAAGTTGATGGGCCTAACCGAAACCTCGTCACAAGTTAATGGACCTTTGGTGCATTTAACTCATAAAAATATGTACTCCCCTGTTCTAGAAAAAAACTATTGTTTTAGAATGAATTTAGATATTTTTTTGGGAAAGGAGTATATATATATGTACGTATCTTTGCAACTTGCGCCGGCCGACCCCGACCTTTCCGCTGAGCCTGGCAAGCGGGCTGCTCCAGCAGTCCAGCTCGACTCCTCGGTTGCTTTGATGCGCCGCTCTGCTGGGCTCCTAGTGGGCTTCCATTATGGGCCTATTTGTCAAGAAGTGACAACGAGCCCAGCTTGTTTTTATCAAGCCTTTACCATTGTGAGCCCACGAGGCACGAGCAACCTGCTTGTTTATCTTCCTCCTCACCCAGCACTGAAAGCTTCTCTCCCCAGCAATGGCGGGCTGGCCGCTGCCGCAACCCTTGGCGTACTAGCCTACTAGGGGGAAGGGCTCCTTTGTTGCCTTCGGCCGACGCGCGGTGTTTGCTCCACGCCTGCTCCTGCTCCCCTCCTACCCCGTCCCGCAGAATGGAGCAAGTTGCTTCTTTGGTTCGAATGATGGAGGAATTCCAGTGCTTTCCTGACACCAGGACTTACAGTATACTGATCTCACTGTACAGAGAAAACAACGATATTGATATTGCAGAGTACTACTACTGGAAGATGAAAGCAGAAAACTTGGTACCAGATGTTGTGACCTGCCGCACGCTCTTATATGGATACTCTATCAGGGGCATGGTCACTAAAGCGGAAGCCCTTCTAGAGGAAATGGATGAGAGGGGCTTTGTGGTAGATGAATACACACAATCAGCTTTGACAAGGATGTATGTAAATGTTGGGATGCTTGAGCAAGCTTGGCGTTGGTTTGACAGGTTCCATCACCATATGAATTCTGAATGCTTTTCTGCAAATATTGATGCATTTGGAGACAAAGGATACATAGTTCTTGCAGAGAAGGCTTTTATATGTTGTCTAAAGAAGAAGATGCTTAGTGTTTCTGCGTGCAATGTTATGATCAAAGCATATGGGTTGGTAGAGAAGCTATAGCTGATGGTATGGAGAGGTATGGCATTTTGCCTGATTACGTGACATACGCTTCTCTCATTCAACTTCTGTCAACTGCTAAACTGCCAAAGAAAGCTATTTACTACTTGGAAAAAATGAAAGTTGTGAAATTGCTGCCAGACTGTATCCCATACTCTGTGGTAATTAGTAGCTTTGCTAAGAATGGTGATCTACGAATGGCTGAATACCTATTTAGAGAAATGATCATGTCAGGGGTCCATCCTGATGTTTTTGTCTACTCTATCTTAATTGATGCGTACGCTGAAGTTGGAAATGTTCAACAAGCTTCAGCATATTTTGGTTTAATGAAAAAGGATGGTTTATATGAGAACGTTACGATCTACAATTCTTTGATAAAGCTCTACACAAAAGTAGGGTATGTGGCAGAGGCCCGAGAAACATATATATGAGTTACTCAAATCATTGGATACCAATGCCATCCTTTGTGCATCTAATTGCATGATTGATCTCTATAGTGATCATTGTATGGTGAAGAAAGCATGTGAGGTTTTTGAAGGTTAGGGGAATTGCCAATGAATTCTCACAGCAATGATGGTGTGTATGTACAAGAAAGTTGGTCGCTATGATGTGGCTCACAGGATTTGCAAGGAAATGCAAGCTTTAGGACTTCTAACTCAGTTACTAAGCTACAATTCTGTAATCCAAATGTATGTATCTGGTGGAAGAATGGAGGAGGCTCTTAAAATATTCAAGAAGATGTTGGCATCGAACACAGCACCAAATGATGCAACATTCCAGGCACTAAAGGTTATTCTAGTAAGTAGTGGAGTCACAAAGAATGAGACAAGAAAGTTAGACTTGTTAAGAAGAAATAGCACTCATGATTGCTTGCGTCAGTGGTACAGGGCACTATCTTCAGCTGTAAGATCAAGTGCAAATTCTTTTTAAACATAGTATTATTGGTCAATCTGCTACAAGGACACATCCTTTTGACATTAACAATTATAGGAGTCGAAAAGGGTGTACAAGAAAGCAAGTAACTTCCGAACTGATTTCAAATGGTTGAAATCTTAGATGTAGATACACTTTAGTGATGATCCATCTACTGAACTGTACACAGAATGGGGTGAACCATCTTTGAGAAAAAGAATGTTGATAGTTGATTGACTGATGCACGATGAATTCGTAGGAATCATTTTCACACGGGTGTGGATCCTGCTGAAATCTTCTGCAGGTGAGTTTTGTTACTTTTTTGGTTCTCTGGGTCTACATACCAGAATATAAGGTATATGCTTTCGCAACCCATGCTTGTACTAAAAATTGAACTGCCTTATCTGACCTCAACAAAAGATTCAGTACTGATGATAATGTCCAACTTTGCAGTGTCTTTATATGTTCTGCCTGTTGTGACTTCATTTAATTTTTGCATTACATCTTACTTGGCAACATAAATTTTCTATGATGGCACTCCACCTTTCTGCAGTGTCTTATTCTGTTATTGACAATTTCGTCCTGAAAAATATGCAGTACGGAATTACTAAACATTAGTTGGCTTATTAACTTTGTCATTTCAGTCGATTTTGTGTCCTAACGACCTATTCCATGATTTTCACTGTTGTTCTCCCCATGCACTCATTTCTCCCTCAGTCTTTATTTTTTGTTGTTGGGCTGATTCTTCCATCGGTTTGTTTGTTTGTGGGCCTTTTGTTCTTTTTCTTTCAGTTCAGGTCGTTGTCTTTTTCCTCTTTTTTCAGCCAATGGCCCGTGGGTGATCTGGTTTGGGAAGGCCAGCAAGCACCCAAACTCTCTTTTGAGCACTGCCCTTTCAGTGTATTTTTTCCTCTTGCGATATTTGTTTGCCTTTTCAGGAAATATGTTCTGTATATTTGCTTTTCAAGCACAGTGGTAATGTGGTATTCTTAGAGATACCATGGTTATTTTGTTTCAGATGTGGTATTTTCATTTCATGGGTGTTGAGTTTGTATTGGAGTACTTTGTTAAGTTCCATGCCTTTGTAAATAGTGCTCTGATGTCATGGCTAACCAGTAGGAGAATCATGCTGGTTGTAAGTGTGTTTCTATTCTTCAGGATTCTATATAGTTATTAGTTACCTCGTAGGAGTTATAATCTTTTCACTATTGCTTCCTCTTTGAACATTTTAGACGACATGCTTTTGATATTGATGTCTTATTCAGTCTAGTTCTTGCAAATAGTTACCAAAACAAATAACCACAGAATTAGATAGTACTCCCTCTGTTTTTAATATATGATCTCAATGTCATATATTTGAACGGAGGTAGTATGTTGAAGACAGGACTTGTGTCTTTTCTCTAATTGGTAAAAGTAATTGATGGACATAGAAAAACAAATCTAATTTCTTTTTTTGTTATAATTTTTCCTGCTATGTAAGATTACTGTGCTCATACCAAAAATTTTTTCTCCAATACGCAGGAGAACTGTGAGTTATTATATTAATAGGCAGAATGATCAGATTGCATGCTGATTCACGGCCTGGGTTAGTTTTTTAGTAACATTTGTGCCCTAGGACCAAATTGCAGTCACTTTTTGAGATTGTTGGTGGGATCTGAAAACCCGACTGAAATGCTTTTAGGAAGTAGTCATTTTTTTTATGTACATAATGATATGTCAGTTATCTATTGGCCCAAAATCTGAGTGAAACCCAAAACAAAATTAGCTGACTATGAGGTTGTAATCAGTCCCTTTTTATGGCTTACTTATATTCAATAAATTGTGAAGTCAGAAGTGAATGAAGTAACATGAAAATGACAATTCATGGCTAAAGTGCATCTGCATTCTATCTTTAAGAAAAACACACTTTCACTCGTCATATTCAAGGAGTTAGTGTTATAAATTTGATCAATCAGAGCTTTAGGCTGCGTTCGGCTGACACCATACCCGGCTTGATCCGCTTCTTTTTTCATCCGGAACAGTATTTTTCGCTCACAAATTCATCCGTAAACAGTTTTTTGGATCAGCCGAACGCCCCCTTAGAGTTGTTTTTGAGTCTTTAAGTCACCAACGATTTTAGCGTGTCCTTCTACCGGGCTTTGATGCTTCTATGTTTTTGGTTGCTATCAGTAGTAATTCATAGGCCCTGCCTTATTTATCTAATATTTGTTGCTTTACACTGTATATCTTCTTTCCTGTGGAATTATCTTATTTGGTTCAGAGTTCTACTGCTACATATCCTATTGTCAGTTGCTATACATAACAGCATCCATTGTGTACTGGTGTTGACTGCTGCGCATGGTGCGAAGATTCGCTTTTGTATATTTTGTTCCTGGAAACATGCAAGAGAGCTGTGTATCATTATTAATAAGAAGAAACACTTTTGTATTCATTTTCACCTGCTTTTTATTTAAATTAAAACTCTTGTTATTGGAATCAGGATTTTTTTCCTGATATTTTGTTCTGCATTTAGGGCATTTACTTCCCATATGGTGATGTTTCCCTATATACGAGCATGAAAATAGTTCAAATTTTGCACCACCTGTGGCTTCCAGTGATCGGACCAGTCAAGATTAGCGCCTCAAGTTTACTCTCTGCAGCTCACAACGTGATGGATACAAAATCTATATAGGATAGGTAGCACCAACAGATTTCTAACTAGTTGCATGTTTCTTGTTTTTTAGCAGTTTTGGCGAACATTGGCCAGCATTCATATTCAGCAACAACCTGATGGATGGTGCAACGGAATGGAAGTGGGCGCAACAACACCTTGGGGAATGTAAATACAAATACTGGATGAGCTTGGTGCCAAGCAATTTTGGACCACTCGGGGACTGGCAAAGTGGAGTTGTTTGCACGAGTGTCAATTTAGAGAGATCAGCAGCATATATATTATTATGGCCAAGAGACCCAAGTACATGTAGGCAGCTGACACATCTGATCAGCTGCCGATGAGCTGGCCAGAGAGATTTCCACCAGGTATCAAGTTCTGTCCGTGCTTCGCCATAAGATATCTAAATCCTTGCCGTGAAGGAACCTCATTATGGTGAGGGCTGGTGATGGATAAAGGAACAGTATTTTTTTTTTTTGGTCACATGCTTTGATCTTAGCAGCATTTTATAGAGTGTAATTTGAGTTTTTTCTCTTGTGAGAAGAGATGACACCGCATGCCATTGCAATGGATGGGAATTGGAAGGACTAAGGAGCGGGTCCAGACTAGCTGCAGATCATTTGGTTGCGCCTTTTACAGAGACCTCGGATTGTGATAGGGTGCCAAACTGCCAATGCAGCATGGGCCCTGTTGAACGCTGAGATCCTGAAATTGTAATCATGGCCGCCTGCGCTGCACCTTACCGTGTTGCCGCCTTTTCTTGCAATCTTGCAGACAGAGTATGTATACAAATCTCTGTACACGTTCCTCTCTTATCCAAGAAAAAGACGGACGCATGTCCTGTGCTGTATCCTTGCTTGGCCAATGGCCAGTTGGCCTGTTCTTGTTTCCTCTAATTATAGTGCCAGACACACCATGGATCATGGAACGGTGGATCATCTCCTGGTGCCTTCATGATTTTCTGATGACTCACTGAACTGGCCACACGTTTCTGGAGCGGGGCCCAGAAGGCAGAAGCTGCTGCCTCTGATAGCCTGATGACTGATGTACGCAGTCTGCGCCCAGCCAATAGTACTGTACAGGCCAACGAGGCACCACTTGCTGCTGCCTCAGAACTCAGAAAAAGCAGCCGCTGAGGGCGTCTCGACAGCTAGCTAGTATTTGGCTAGGTCCTTGTTTAGATACCATCTAAATTCTAAGTTTTTTTACTCTCTCTCCATCACATCAATTTTTAGCCGCTTGCATGGAGTATTAAATGTAGGTAAAAAAAAACTAATTACACAGTTTAGTTGAAAATCACGAGATGAATCTTTTGAGCCTAGTTGGTCCACGATTGGACAATATTTACCAAATAAGACGAAAACGGTACTATTCATCGGGTTGAAAAAAGTTGCAATCTAAACATGGCCTAGGTATTCTAAGGTCATCTTTAGTTCCGAAAACTTTTTCTAAAAAGTGTTAAAGTAGCTATCACATCGAATTCTGCGATACATGCATAGAATATTAAATGTAGATAAAAAAACCTAATTGCACAGTTTGGTTGAAAATCACAAAACCAACGTTTTGAGCCTTTTTTTTCTCGAAAAACGCAGGAGATCTGCGTCTCATTGTATTAAGAAGAAAAGAGGGTATAAGAACCCAGACTTACAAACACCCTAAACACAACACACACACGACACAAGCTACAACAGCCAAGGCACAAACACAGCTTGGCTGGTTGAAGTTGACCTGCAGAGATCCCAGGAACTAATCACCTGGGAGATGGGCGGTCAAGAGGGAGAGCCCTCGAGCCCCTGCACTGGTCCACAACCGACGTTCTTCACTGGCCATTACAACAGCCCCAACCACACTTGGAGCTGCTCCATCAAAGACACAACGATTGCGATGTTTCCAAAGAGTCCAGGCCCCCAAAATAATTAGGGAATTAACTCCTTGCCTCACCATATCTGAAGTAGCATTATTAGCTCTCTCCCACCAATCCATGAAGAAATTATCAGTAGGTTGGGGAGATAAAGCCTGGAGACCGACCTGCCGAAGCAAAATGAACCAAAATTCCCTGGCGAATACACATTCCACAAGGAGATGGCTGATTGATTCCTCTTCTTGATCACACAGCGGACAATAATCTGGGTGAGGCATTCCACGTCGTGCAAGGCGGTCAGATGTCCAACACTTGTTGTGGGCCACTATCCACATGAAGAACCGACATTTTGGTGGCGCCCAAGTCTTCCAAATTCTTTCCCATGGTTCAAAGAGATTAGCTCCCAAGAATAAACCCTCATATGCCGCCTTAGCCGAATATTGGCCATTAGATGAAAGCTTCCAGACATGTTTGTCCTCCTGTCCAGGTTGCAAAACAATGCCTGAAAGGGTATCACATAACTGAAACACATCAATTATCAGTCCAACAGTAATAGCCCCTTGAATGTCTGCTATCCAAGCCCAATTATTAAGTGCCTCCTTGACTGTACGATCTTTGATCTTTCTTTTAGAAACGACAGCCATCAGTCGAGGAGCCAAATCTGTGATGCACTGACCATGTAGCCACCTGTCAGTCCAAAACAGGGTGTGCTCGCCATTACCAACTTCGGTGATAACAGCCACAGCAAAGAAGGCCTTCACCTGGTCAGGGACCTGAATAGGGAGATGCGCCCAGGGGCGGTTTGGCTCTGTTTTCTGCAACCACAACCATCTCATTCTCAATGCCCAACCAAGCGTCATTAGCTAGCTACTCCCTCCGTCTCTATAGGTTAGTCGTCACGATTTGCGTATCGATAATTTTAACTCGATTTATAAAAAATGCGTGCAACATTTCTATCTCAAAAAAAATTATTAAAAGACTAGATTCAAATATCTATCTAACGATACTAATTATATATTATAAATATTAATATTTTTTAATATATATTTAATTAAAGTTGTTTATCGAAAAACAAAAACGATAGATATTTAGGATAGAGGGAGCACGTAGCTACACCGTTGCTGACCCCGGAGACCCATTACGGAATCCAAATGAAAAATGGATCTTAACATAATACCCATAGCCTTTAACAGAGTATCTATAGAAGATTCGTTTTGATGTCGGAAGAGACATAACCTAAATATGAATATCCTCTTTTATAGAGACTTATTTACAGAAAATATTGTCTTTTAGATTTTGTTGTTGAAAAAGATAAAAATAAATATTATTTTTTTTATCAATAGCACTATTTAAAATTCGAATGGATCTTGTATTTTGAACCGCGGTCGTTAGACACTGTGAGAGATCGAAAGCGCATCATGGCTAGTCTGGCCTCGCGATCCCGTCAGGGTG
Source organism: Miscanthus floridulus (assembly GCF_019320115.1). Taxonomy (NCBI): domain Eukaryota; kingdom Viridiplantae; phylum Streptophyta; class Magnoliopsida; order Poales; family Poaceae; genus Miscanthus; species Miscanthus floridulus. The sequence goes on along the minus strand of NC_089581.1, from coordinate 169,689,298 downwards.
CATGCACTGGCTCAGGCTTCAGGCCCAGTGGCTGACCCTCCAAATTTTAAGTTTTTTTACTCTTTCTTTATCACATCAATTTTTGGACATATACATGGAATATTAAATGTAGGTAAAAAAATAACTAATTGCATAGTTTGGTTGTAAATCACGAGACGAATCTTTTGAGCCTAGTTAATCCATGATCAAACAAAGTTTGTCAAATACAAACAAAACGTGCTACAGTATCCAGATTGTAAAAATTTGCAATTTAAGAGCCCGTTTGGTCGGGCTCCGAGCGGCTCCGACTCCTCTGACTCCCCCTATAGTAACACTGTTCACCAAAGCCGTTTTCCTTTCTCCTCCTTTCCTCCCTCACTAACAACACTGGAGCTGGAGAAGCTCATTTTTTTTCTTCTCCAGCTCTAGCTCCTACGCGCTATAGTTGCGTTACCGTGTGGGAGCCAGAGCCAGCGGGATGGCTCCGGTTGCCGCATGCTCTGCTCGCTACGCCTCCTCTGCTGCTCCGCCTGCCGGCTGTCGCTGGCATGGCAGCGCCAGCTTGCTCTTCTAGCCCACGTCAACCTGAGCTGAGCTCCTTCGGCCTTCGCTCCTCCTCCACGCAAACAAACCATCCCACAGCTCACCCCGACGCCCCGTCTCCAGTCGCTGACAAGACACTCCGCCGCCTCGATCCCAGTGCCTCCTCCGCATCCGTGTCGGTGTCGCTCACCCGTGCGGCCCTCCTCATCGGGCAGGCTCGCTAGCCGCCCTCTCGCCGTCTCCGCACCGCGGCCCCGCCCCGTTCGCGTGTTCTGCTCTGCCCCCTGGCCGCTGGGCCAGCAGCTCAGCAGAGCAGACCCCCTCGGGCTCGGGGCCCCATCGGTTTCTGGGCTGGGGGCACAAGTGTAAAACAGAAGCAAGGTCGCCGGCTGCCGAGACGGCGCCTGGAAGTTACCCTCCTGCCCTCCGCCACCCGGGGTGCCCTTGTCGCCTTGCGCCGGGGCAGGAGAGTAAAACCATCGCGCCGCGCTCGCGCGGGAAATCCGGAGGGGTGGGTGGTACTTGTGGAGGGGTAGTATCACCCAGCTCTCTGTTTCGTCTCGACACTGATCTGCCTCTGCCCTTGCCTTGCCCCCTTCCCCCCCCTTCTCCCCCGCGCAGGCGTGTGGCCGCCTGCGGGGTTAGGGTTTCGTGCTCGCCTCGCCTAGCTTCGGGGACGCCATCGCTTAGCGCGGCGTCGTCCGGGATCGATCTGAGCACGCCCCTGCCGCGCTCCGCCTCGGTTCAGTTCCGCCGAACCTCGTCGTCGCCGGCCCGCTCGGCTCGATCGTGCTCTCACCGGACGCGATCGATTTGAAGGTGCGCGCATCCGTCGCTCCTCATTCGCCCTATCACGTGTCGTGGTCGCCTCGTGATCGAATGCTTCTGTATTATGCTTGCATTTTGGGGTCCTGTCTACTGTCTAGTGCTGCTGCAGCCAGGTTTCTCCGAGTTTGGTGGTCTGGGTTGCGTAGATCGGAATGTGTTGCGGGCTGTCATTGTAGGGGTATTGGCTAGTTGGCTTGGTAGCCAGCGTTTCTGTGTCGATGTTTCCCCTCCCTGTCACCTTGTTCTGGGGGATTTTTTATTCCTGTGTTGTTTGATGCGAAAATGGTGTGGCAGGTTGGGGTATTGGATTATTGATACATTATTTTTAGGGCGTGGAGCGAGGCCGCCAAACTTGATAGAATGCTGGCGCCCTCAGATTTTGCTGCCCAAATTGAGTTTACTGGTTTGTGGTTGTTATGTTTCGGATACTGGCTAATGAATGTGGACACAAATGTGACAAGTTTTGAGTGGCCTGTGACTGATACTGTAGTTCAATATTCTGTTATTACCACAATATATATATATTCTTCTATGAAAAGCCACCTGGTGATTCTGCTTCCACGTCCTTAAAGTGGCTGTTGGATTGTATACTTCTTTGGGAGCACATTGTGGCCATTAACAGTTTTGGTTTTTTCGAAAGGATGTCTGAATAAACAGCTCTCACTAGGGTGTGGTGGATGCTCTGTAGTCAATTTGGTGATGCTTATAAGAGAGTTGTAGTATCTAGTAAGTAGTCCACATCTTTGAATTATAGGAGTTACAGTAATTGCCTATCAAAGTTAGATCAGGGTGCATTGTGGGTACAACATAGTATATAGTGATTATTTAGCTGACTGGGTAAGCTGAGTGGCTGTTTTACCAACAGATGAGCTGTTGTAGTCTTGTAGATGTCAATTTACACTAGGAGGCTCTGGAGAATTGATGTTGAAATGTCACCTTCTGTGGGCCTGCTTTTGAGCTAGCTTCATTAGTTGACATCAGAATAGACGCTAATTTAGTGCTATAGCATGGATCTTTATAAAGTCCAGCATGAAACTTAGATGACTCTAGGCTAGTTCAATGTACGGTGATTTTAGGTGCTCGCTATTGTCTCTTAGATTAAATGAAACAGTATCTTAGGGGTTTATATTGGATATGCAAATCTTGTTTAGTCATGTAGTTGAACATATGACATTTTATAACTGCTGGTTTTCTATTACACTGATTTATACTAGTGTCTAGTTTAACTTTTATCAAGTTCGTGAATCTTGGACTCTTCAAAATAGACTGTATCTAATATGTGATCAGAGCAGGTGAATACTTGATTCCTTAGGGTGTTTGTTTTATTCCCACTCTTGGTTTATTGTGCTACATTTAATAACTGATTTAATATTATGAATTTCATCTCTTGTATGTTCTTAGGATTAGGGCTATACATTTTTTTATTGCCGCATCCTGGACCTTTTACAGTGTCCCTTTTGGACTGCTGAAGGTATCTCAAAACATATTATTACCTGTGTCCCTTTATGCAACTAATTTTTCTTTTAAAAAATTGTTCTCATGAACTTATATTTTGGCATTTTATTTGTTTATGCCATTCTGTGGTGCTCATAAATCATAATTATCCTGGTCGAGATTGTTTTGCATCAATACACCTATGAAAAGGTAGTGTTTTAGCAAACGATGGTTCTGGAGAGCCCTCCACCCGGGTGGTACTTGTGTAGGAGTAGTATCACCAGCTCTCTGTTTCGTCTCGACACTGCTCTGCCTCTGCCCTTGCCCCCCCCCCCCCCCCCCCCCCCCCCCCCCCCACCCCACCCCACCCCACCACCACCACCACACACACACACCTTTTGCCCTCTCTCCCCATTTACTGAACATTTGCCAAATTAAATAAACATACCTCACAAATAATGAATGCAGAAGGGAAAAAAAGGACAACTCAAGCGTGGGTAAGTAATGGTGCTCGAATTGCCTGGGACTTATTTCTTTCCTTATGGGAATGCCAGATTAGTCAGCTGATGCCCTATATTGAGGTGTTACTGTTTTTTTGTCTGCCAAAATGTTTGGATCAATTCCCTTTATTATGTTTGTCATAGGAGTATCTCATACCTGTATGTTTATGTGATTTTGAGAGTAAAGTCAGCTAGTGATACATCAACATTTAAAATTCATAGGTATGAATATGATTAGTATTCTACCAATTTAAATTGTGTGATAGTATTCTACCAATTTTAAATTTGAGTGAGGAAAGGGTTAAAATGTGATAAGTTATGAAGAACTACATTGGTGATCTACCTTCCAAAATGTAGATGAGATGTTGATGTGTCCTAGGACAATGATTGCTAAGTTTCCGGTTGACAGGACCAGCATGAAGTTATGTAGTGACCCAGTATGTGCAGGCTATTATTTTTCATGGGTCCATTTTCCCTTAAGAATTTTGGTACTCATCTACTGTAGGAACATTTATTTTTGGCAGCAAGCTGCCTGGTGCTTGTGTGTATAATTTATTAGTTGGGCCCTACTGTCTGCAGAAGTGGCCTATCCAGAATTGAGCTCTGAGCAAAGTCATATTTCTTGTGAATCATTTGTGATTTGCTGAAGGTTTCTTGTTTGCCCACATTGATCCTGTATGCGGACTGCATAACATGTAATGGCTGCAAATACCATCATCGGTTGTGTTTCCCAACTATAAGGATTGCTGCAGTCTTTCACAAAAATACCTGGTCAGTAACAAGATAATGGTTCTCGTTTGCAGGGTAAGGCCATGGAGGGTGGAGCGAGTGCTAGTGACGGCAGGGAATGGCAGTTTCAGATCCCGGAGGGTTTCGTTGTACATACTGCACTCTACTTGGTCTTGGAGAAGATAACCTGGGGACTTCCTCAGGTCAAGCCCCAGCGCAGCTGACCCCTCGCAAGAGGAGTTGCTCGTCTGCACGTGCCCATCAACTACTCCTGCAACTATTCTCCACACTAACACTGATGAGCTCATCCGGGTGGTTCTCCATCAAGTTGAGGTCTAGTGATAGCTAACTATATATAGTATAGTATGCTACGACCACCCTTAGTTTCTCCTCATTTCTGCAAGCTTGACAGCGCGTTTTATTTTGTTCTGCTCGACCCCTAAGAGGTGAGCTACTGTCCTATGTGCTGCGTGCTGAAGATGGATCTCCAAAGCGTCGTGCCTTGTGCTTTTGGCGTGAGTGTATCGTAGACTGTAGAATGGGGGTTGTGCCTTGCTACTGATCCCCGGTGGACCAATTAGTAGAATGGAGATTGGACTGAATGCTTATATAAAATTCGTAATGTAATGTAATCCTGATCCTGAATCGCTCGTGCTATACAATTCTGATGTGGGTATCTTAAAAGGAAAGACTCAGGCCCTGTTCGATTGAGCTCTTCTCAGCTCACAATATTTCAGCGTAAGCATCAGCGTAAGTGAACAGGCTGTCGAGATTTCCGCAACAGCATCTCCTGTTGCTGCACGACGATGTAGGCATTTCAACAGTACAGTGTGTCGATAACGACATTGCAGATAAAACAAGTCCGAGATTACGATGCCTTGGCTGAACCTCCATTACCCTATTCGTTTCTGGTCGGAATCTCTGAAAAGACCAGCGTGAGTGCGTGACTGCCACCGGATTCGAGTCCAGCGTGACGAGATCGAGAGTTGGTTCAGACTTCAGAGAGCCCACAGCCACCCCCATGCCCGGCGCCCTCATCCTGTTTTCCATCAGTCCAACTGAAAAGCACCTCTCCGCAAGCACCTCTCCGCGCTCCTGCCTCGTAGTCTAGTCTCGTTAGTCGTCACTCCTGCGGGCACTGGCTTCGTAACAACTGCCGATACGCCCGAGAGCGCGGGCGGAGCCAGCGAGAGGGAAGGCGATGAGGTCGCAGCTCAACGCGTCCGTCTCGCCGTCGCTGCCGCCACAGCCGTCCTCGCTCCGGCGAGCTCTCCCCTCTGCCACGCCCCGCGCCCTCAGGTACGCCGCGCGCACCACTGCCGACCGCCCACTGCGCACCGCACGTCGCCTGCTTCGATACGCTCTAAGTTTCTGTTCCGCAGAGCGACTGAGCCTGAACACATAGCTCTTCCTGTTCCAGGTTCCACGCGTCCCCGTGGCGGTTCCGCGCTCCTCCTCGTCACCACGGCCGCGCTGCTGGAGCTCGCTGCGCTACCAATCTGCCCGCGCCCGGCAGCCAAGGTACGGTGAATCGGTTGCTCTGTCACGGTCTGCTTTTGTCAGTTTACCTCGTCCGCTCCTTGTTATTTATAAGCTTTGTCTTGTATATTAATCAGGAGTTGGAGTGCTCGCCTCCGAGAGGTGGCCCGATGATGGCGACACTACTACTGTGAAAAATGCAGAGGCGCCTAGCACTTCAACAGCCACTGCAAATTCCTTGGGCTTTCCCACACAGGTGATCTTCCTTCGCTCCTGTTGTGAGCCAACTACTGTGTATTGAAATAGGTGCCACTGGCTGGCTGCCATGTGATCTGAAGGAATCGTATATATAAACTGCAAGTACAAGGCACATGGCACCATGATTCGAGATGTATGCCATGTTTTCTATGGCAATGTTTGCCAACTAGTCTTTTGTCAGAGTATGCAAGTGGTGCTTCATGTGCAGTGAGGATACCCTACTTCTGATTTCCGAGCTGCATAGATGGGAAAATGAATCAGCGCATTTTAAATTCTGTGGAACATTCTCTACCAAACTGGTCACCAAATAACTGCAGTCCGTCTATGCATTTACGGTGATGGTTTGACTGTGGTGAACCCTCTGAATGTGTTCCATTGGACATGTATGATAATGATACTATGCTTCAGATTGGATGTTATGCTTAGTGTCGTCGTGTGAGAGGATACTGAAGGATACTCATACGCAAGGCCCTCTGTCTAGTCAGAGCACTCTACAGTGAATTGTCTATTTAATTCACATTATGTTTGCTTCATGTTTCTTTTTGTTCCATTTTCCCAGGGAAACTGTAACATGGCTGCCATTGTTAGCATAGCATTCTGCTTTCTACACAGAATCGTTTCTGGACGGATGCAGTTGATGATGAATTTGTTCCCCTGGATGTCAAATGGCATTACAAGTTTGCCATTTGCTTGCATATCTGATCCTACCAGAAAACCCATGCCTCTTAAGCTAGATTTGACTCTTCCACCACTGCCTAATTTTGGAGGGAGTTTTTCACGATTGTACTATCTGTTCAACTCTCAGCTTGATCGGAACATTGCCTTGTAAGTGTGATTCTGTGATGTATATAATTTTGTACTATCTCATGCTTCTTTTGTCAACTCCTTAGTTACACCTAATAACTGAAGTTTATGAAAAAATATTAAATTCACATTTTATCCTGATTATATTTACAGGTCTATTGTTACCTTGCTCATCACCTGCTTTTCATTTGTCATGATTGGAGGATTACTGTTTCATAAGTTCAGGTCTGTTGGTTATTATTTAAATATGCAAGCATTTTCTTCTTCCCTGTTTTTCAGAGGACATACTTTAGCCTTGACAGTTAATTTTGATGTGAAAATGATGAAGTACCTTGGTTTAAAATCCAGGAAGCAACAACAATCCCTGGAGGACTGCTTTTGGGAAGCTTGGGCATGTCTATGTTCATCATCTACCCATCTAAGGGTAAGTAGGGACTAGGGAGAGTACTGCCAGTTTCTGTAAGGCTTAAGAACTGATACGTTTTTCCTAGCTGTTTTCCTATCCGTTTATTTAAATTCTTTTTCTTTAATGATCCTTTTCTAATCTGTTGTTTTGCTTGCTTCAACAGCAAAAGACACGTGTTGAGCGTGTCATTGGGTTCTTTCTTGCTATCTGGGGTATATTATTCTATTCTCGTTTATTAAGTGCAATGACAGAGCAATTTAGAGTGAGTTGTTTCAAAATTATCTGAAACTGAGATGAAAATTTTCTATGTTGATGCGCTTTTTTGACATATACTCACCTGGTTGTCCACAGAACCAGATGCATAAAGTAAGGGAAGGGGCGCAGGTGCAGGTTATTGAGGATGATCATATCATTATTTGTGGAGTCAATAGTCATCTGACGTCCATATTGATCCAATTGGATAAGTACCATGAATCATCAATTCGCTTAGGTTTAGCTACAGCAAGGTAATGAAGGATGGCGTGTCATTTTGGTTGGGTTAATTCACCTTTTTACTTTTAAGGATTGGTATACGATCTATGTATACTATCTAGTCATCTAGTGCAGCTGATTGTTTTCTTATGAACAATGTCCAGGAAGCAGAAAATCCTTCTTCTCTCGGATCTTCCAAGGAAGCAGATTGACAAGCTTGCAGATAGTGTGGCCAAAGATTTAAACCATATTGATGTATTCACCAAGAGGTAAAGGGATTTACTACTCATAGTGTTTCTTGTCTCAACAAGTGGCAAGTTTATTTAATCTGTCTACCTTTATCCCAACTTCACTTTTGTGGAGAACACAAGCACATCTCATGAACACAAATACTTGCTTTGATATACAACAACAACAACAACAAAGCCTTTAAGTCCCAAACAAGTTGGGGTAGGCTAGAGTTGAAACCCAACAGAAGCAATCAAGGTTCAGGCACGTGAATAGCTGTCTTCCAAGCACTCCTATCTAAGGCTAAGTCTTTGGGTATATTCCATCCTTTCAAGTCTCCTTTTATTGCCTCTACCCAAGTCAACTTCGGTCTTCCTCTGCCTCTCTTCACGTTACTATCCTGACTTAGGATTCCACTACGCACCGGTGCATCTGGAGGTCTCCGTTGCACATGTCCAAACCATCTCAACCGGTGTTGGACAAGCTTTTCTTCAATTGGCGCTACCCCTAATCTCTCACGTATATCATCGTTCCGAACTCGATCCCTTCTTGTATGACCGCAAATCCAACGCAACATACGCATTTCCGCGACACTTAGCTGTTGAATATGTCGTCTTTTCGTAGGCCAACATTCTGCACCATACAACATAGCAGGTCTAATCGCCGTCCTATAAAACTTGTCTTTTAGCTTCTGTGGTACCCTTTTGTCACATAGGACACCAGACGCTTGCCGCCACTTCATCCACCCTGCTTTGATTCTATGGCTAACATTTTCATCAATATCCCCGTCCCTCTGTAGCATTGATCCTAAATATCGAAAGGTATCCTTCCTAGGCACTACTTGACCTTCCAAACTAACATCTTCCTCCTCCCGAGTAGTAGTGCCGAAGTCACATCTCATATACTCAGTTTTAGTTCTACTAAGTCTAAAACCTTTGGACTCCAAAGTCTCCCGCCATAACTCCAGTTTCTGATTCACTCCTGTCCGGCTTTCATCAACTAGCACTACATCGTCCGCGAAAAGCATACACCAAGGGATGTCCCCTTGTATGTCCCTTGTGACCTCATCCATCACTAAAGCAAACAAATAAGGGCTCAAAGCTGACCCTTGATGTAGTCCTATCCTAATCGGGAAGTCATCCGTGTCTCCATCACTTGTTCGAACTCTAGTCACAACATTGCTGTACATGTCCTTAATAAGCCCAACGTACTTCGTTGGGACTTTATGTTTATCCAAAGCCCACCACATAACATTCCTTGGTATTTTATCATAAGCTTCTCCAAGTCAATAAAAACCATGTGTAGGTCCTTCTTCTTCTCCCTATACCGCTCCATAACTTGTCTTATTAAGAAAATGGCTTCCATGGTTGACTTTCGGGAATGAAACCAATGTATAGGACCCGTTTTGCTCCAACGATGCTCGATAACTCTCCCCATTATAGATGGCTCATCACTTAATCGTATTTTACAACTTAATTCCCTTTATTTGTCGAGTACAAATTGCTTTGATATGTGAATACTAAAGTTGGATTGTGGCTTCTCATTTTTTTAACTGCAGTGCTAGTCTTAGCATGTCAAAATCATTTGACGGAGAGCAGCAGCACACAAAGCAAAGTCTATAATTATCTTGCCAGCAAAGCACGAAAGGTAAGTATGTATCATGAACCTTCGACTTTGCTCATGTTAGAATGTTGTTTTGATGAATAGCTGCCAAGTTCCTCACAGGTTCAGGCTAGCATGTATTACATGATGTTTTCTGTACCGTGTCATTTGAGAGAGGGGCAGCTTGTCCAATTTCTCATAAAGTTCCTTAATATTGGTGAATCAAGATTTTGCTGTCAACTAGCAAGAATTGTAACAGCAGGTCATCTGGTTCTTGTGAAATATGGTTTATATTCATTTGATTAAACATTGGATGACAGTAACTGTTAACTTGAATTTTTGAATGAATGGCTTGAAACAATCAGCTTGTTTCTAATTGCCAAAAAAAAATATAGTGAGACAAGTTCTTTACATTTTGCAAACTTTAGCACCACCTATCCATGTTTGCATTATGTTCTGTATTGTCGGCTACTTTACAAACCTGGTTTGATAGTTGATTGTTGATATTTATTTTTCTATCTACCCCCCATGAACCTGATCAGATATGAAGTGGATACAGATGCATTTGTCTCTCTATTGGCTCTGCAACCCTGTACACAAATTGCGCCTATCCCTATCATTGTTGAGGTATATGCACGTAGACAATCTATACTATGGATTTTATCAACATTTAAGCCTTTCTGCTTACATTTTATATCAATGTAGGCTTCTAACTCAACCACATGTGAACTTCTGAAATCAATCACTGGCTTAAATGTGCAACCTGTGGAGATGGTTGCTTCTAAGTTGTTTGTGCAGTGCTCTAGGCAAACGGGCCTTCTGAAAATCTACAAGCACTTGCTTAATCAGCGCAGTAATGTTCTTATCTTACTGTCATATGTCTGTGAATAACAACTTTTATATTGGTGCATTTCCAAGTCAAACTGTGTTACCCAGGTCTTTCATGCTTCACTTTTTTTTGCTATCCTTCTTTCAACCAGTGGCTTATCACATAATTTCTACTGCAATCACCTAAAGGCCACCATACTCATACATAGAAGTTGAATGTACTGCCCTGCATTATATCACACTGTCTTGTTCTTGCCATGTTTTTTTTTCAGAACTCTTTGCATTGACAGTTTTGTTAAATCTATATGCCAAACATGACCTAGTTTATCATTCTTCAGAACTTCTGAATTAACATTCACTTAGGGAATATCGTACCAATATACCTGTCACAGCCTTGCTAGGGAAGGGGTGGTGGCTGGTGTTGGCACAGGGGGAGAGGGAGGTGGCAGCGGCTAGGGCAGAGGAGGAGGGGGATGGCTGGCACAGGGAGAGGGATAGAGGGGAGAGCAAATGCTCAATTCTTGCTTAAGATCCAAACGGTTACATGACCCCTATATATATAGTCCCTAGGGGACTTGACTCCCAAGCAAACTAGAGGAGTCCTTATACATTTGGACTCTCCTTTCTTAACAAACCAATCTTATTTCATAAACAAACTCTATTTCTATTTATTCCAAATTTATCCGAATCTATCTCTAATTTCCATCTACTCTGGATTCTCGTGTATGGGAGGGGGCCGGTGGGGCCGCTGCGGCGGCCCCCTAGCCCACGCTCCCCCTTGGCTGCGCCCAGGGTGAGGCCGCGGCTGACCAGGGCCCGGTGTTGGGCCTCATTAGGCCCGCTTGGCCCGACGCTGCGGCCCATATTTAGGCCTGTGACAATACCATAAAATGTATTTCCTACGTGTGCAAATTGTTCTGATATTGCCATGTTTCTGTAATTTTGTCTTTCTACATTTCTGCTTTGCTGGCGCTGTTAAATTTATTCAGCAGCGTTGTGATTACTTTGGTTCTAGATATATAGGTAGTTATGCTACATGGTTTGTTACATTTGTTGTTTTGTCCTGCAGAAAATGTTTTCAACCTTTTTAGCCGGCCTGAACTAGGGGGCATGAAGTATATGGATGTCAGACGTAAAATCCATGATGTATGTTCTTTCCAAACCGTCAATTCAACCCTGCTGTATTCTCTGCCTTTTGCTATTACATTTCCCCTTTATGTTCATGGTCAGGCAGTCGTTTGCGGTATCTTTCGGTCTGGAAAAATTTATTTTCACCCAAGCGAGGAAGAACTGCTGAAAGAAACAGACAAAGTAAGTATCTTTCTCGATGCTGGTTATTGTTTGACGTCAGCTAGTAGAAAATTATTTCCCTTGACATAGGAATTTATGATAACAGTAATTGTTGAAAGCTTCAAGTCCTTGTCTAGTTATCCTGAATGGATGAATCATCCATCAAAGTGAGCTAATGAAATACTGTCATGGGCCTAAAGCAGCAGCTGTCCAAGCTGTTAATATCCAACCAAGGGTATATTATATCCAGCTGTTAATAACTTAATATCCAGCTGGCTCATCAAAGTGAGCTAAGGGTGGGTCTGGGAGTAGGCTTTGCTTCTCCTTTTGTACTTTTTCTTTCTTATTGAAATAATACACAGCTCTCCTGCGCCGTTTGAAAAAAATAGCATCAGTCATGTGTAGATGCCTGTCATGGGCCTAAATACGGGCCACCGTAATGGGCCAAGCAGGCCGAGCGAGGCCCAACGCCGCGCCCTGGCCAGCCGTGGCCTCACCCTGGGTGCAGCCAGGGGCGCGCGCTGCTTGAGGGGGGCGGGCGCCACAGCCCCCGGGCCCCTCCCACCCGGAAGAGTCCGGTTTAGATGAGAATTAGAATAGATTTGGATAAGTTTGGAATAAATAGAAATAGAGTTTGTTTAGGAAATAAGATTGGTTTTGTTAGGAATTGAGAATCCTCTTCTAGTTTGCTTGGGAGTCCAGTCCCTTAGGGACTATAAGAATAGGGATCATGTAACCGTTTGAATCTTAAGCAAGAATTGAGCAGTTGCTCTCCCTTTTATCCGTCTCCCTCTCCCTGCGCCTCCTCCTCTCGCCCTCCGCCCGCCCTCTGTCCTAGCAGCTGCCTCCCTCCCTCCCTGCGCCATCTACAGTAGCTGCACCATCACAATGCCTGACATTTTATATTCAGAATGTTGACTTAATGCACGCTTGATTTTCTTTTTCTTTTTTCGCTTCACAGTTACTTCTTATTGCTCCTGTTCATGGGATGAGAAGACCAAAATATAGAGTGTTAAGTGTACCGAAAGAAACACAAACATCGAGTCATTACTCAGAATCAAGAGAGGATCAAGGATCATTTAATACGGCTACTACCATGGATAATGAAACACGGCTAAAGAACATTGTAAAGCGCCCCTCAAAATCTCTTTCTAAGGTAAAGTTTGATATAATGATGTATCTATGGTAATTCATCGCTTTCCAAATTATGGGGTTCATCTGTGGTTAATTTTATGCAGAGCAGTGATTATATGCTGGGACCAAAGGAACGTGTGCTTATTGTTGGCTGGCGACCAAAAGTTACCGAAATGATACGGGAGTATGATAGTTACCTTGGACCTGGTAGTACAGTGGTATGTATAGGCAGTGACAAAAATAAACAAATCGTGCTACTCACATTTTAATCATGGTTCATACAGTTATACCTGTACTCCTATTCAAAAGTTAGGGTATAATTTTACTAACAAATTTAGTTAAATGTGCAGGAAATTTTGTCAGAAACCCCTATTAAAGAGAGGAGCAGTATCATCAATCCCCTTTTGCAGAGCCAGCTTAAAAATGTTGAAGTTACTCATCGGGTATCTCTCAGTCTCTAAGTTTGTTCGTGTGCATGGACAGACAAAAAAGTTACTCTCTCAATTTTATCTCAAAACATACTGATACAGGTAGGGTGTCCTTTGAACTATGATACTCTGAAGGAAACGATAATTAACATGCAGAAATCTGCCCCTGATAAAGAGGTTCCACTTTCAATAGTTGTGATATCTGACAGAGACTGGTTTGTTGGAGGTACCAGTAAAAGAACTATGATGTTTATCTATCATCATCATTTCTGTTGTTGTTTTTTGTTATCATTATGATAATTATTATAAGTGAATTTTTATTTGTGACTCTGGTTCCAGCAGATGCTGCACAGGCTGATAAACAGTTGGCATATACCCTTCTTCTTGCTGAAAACATTTGCCAGAAACATGGTGTTACGGTCAGCTCTGCTCACGAATACTTAGCTAATAATGTTTATAATGCAATAAGTGAACCTGCATGTTTGCATCAAAGTATCTATTAGTCTCAAATGTGACCCAGAATGTACAAATCATTGTTTAGTGAGATACATTTGAGTTTCATGATGCTACTTTATTCTTTGTTCTCCGTTGATAACGGTTGTGTTCTTGAGTTATACATTTAAACACTTGAGTCGCTTTCAGCGAGATGCACATGGCCGCAGGCATGTGTCATGGCGCTTGGTGGCACGCCCAGGGCAGCCGGCCTTTGGGGTGTTTCTCGGCTTGCATCCAAGAAGTTTCTTCTTAATGCAATGCTGCAGGGGCGGTCTTTCCCCTGCAGGTTGAGTTTTTTTTTATAACGGGACTTAAATTGGATCCTGATGTGGTTCGATTAGCCATTATCCAGTGTTTTTTTCTTATAAATATAAATATTCCTACTTTAAAATCCAAAAAGACACCTATTTGTTTGTGTTATCTGATTTTTCACTTGAAATGCCTTTTAGGTTGAGAATCTTGTATCAGAAATCGTTGACATGGGACTGGGAAAACAAGTAAGAATTTTCTAATATATTAAATTGCTCAAGTCATGAAAACTATTAAATTTGGACAAAAAATTCTTGACTTCTGCATTTTATATAGATATCTAAAATAAGACCATCCCTTTCATTTATTGGAGCAGAGGAAATAATGAGCCGTGTGACAGCACAAGGTTGGTTGTCTGTTTTGTTTCGTTTTCTTTGAAGTTCTTTTTCTAATGCTAACAATGAAATGTAGTTGCGGAAAGTAGTGAGCTGAATGAAGTCTGGAAGGATATCCTGAACGCTGAAGGCGATGAGATCTACATTAAGGTACTATTGCCATAGTTGGTGTTCCCAGCACATTATAGGCTGCCTGTGGTCTTTAAAGCATTTACCCTGCTGCGTTTATTTCATTTTAGGAAATTGGGCTGTACATGAAGGAAGGAGAGAAGATATCATTCTTGGAGCTTTCTGAAAGAGCAGTTTTACGTCGTGAAGTTGCGATTGGTTACGTCAAGGATGGCAAGCAGGTAATTTGTTTTCTTTGTTATTTGTCAGTTTATGTGTAAATGATGTTCTAAGTACATAAGGTCTTGTTAAGATCATCTTTTTGTTCAGATGCCATTAAAATTCTATTGACCTGATTTGCTTAGACATGAGGTTCTTTGTCATTTTGAACGTCAGCAGCCATAATCTGTTAGGTGCTAATAACAAATATTTACTTTATCCTATGGCAGCATATTAATCCTATCAACAAATCGGAGCCACTGTTTCTTGAAATGAATGATTCACTCATTGTGATATCGGAGTTTGAAGGTGAACAGCCAATTATGATGGAAGAAGGAACTTCAAGATAGAATTTTCATCTTATATCTCTTCACATAAACTTTAACAGCTGTTGCTACTATGAAGAGATAACATATAACCTGTTTATAATCCTTTTCTTTTTGTACAAAGGGAAAGCAAAATATAGTTTAAAGGCCACAAATTAAGTTTTGTTCCTTCCATAGCTATAGAACTTCTTTGGTGCAAATATTTTACTGCACAGTTCAACTGCAGAGTCTTTTCTATTTATCTGTAAACATATAGTGAATAACACGGACAACTTGTATGGTCCAGATGTCTGAATAAAGAAAGGATAAAGGAAAGTTGATTGAGTATGTGCCTTGTTGTTTCCTTCTGACTAATGAATACAATGTTTTTTTTTAATCCTGGAGCTAGACAAAATCAGCTAGGTATGGCCTTGCTGTTTTCTTTGTGAGATAAATTCTTCCCCTCTAGCATTTCACATTTGACATAAGAAAAGGCTGTTTTACCCTTAGCTTCATTCACCAAACCATCCAAACCTTTCAACTGCTTCAGCTTTTGGGGGATCTATCTTTGGCAGAGCAATCTAAGAGGTCTGTTAAACATTCTTGTTCTCTTGCTTGTCCATTTGTTTTACCTACAGGCTGTATCTGACTTGATCTCCACATATATTCATGCCCTAATTCAGGCATAACACAAGGATGGGAGTGATGAAAGTTCAGGTCCGACAACTCAGAACCTTATCACTGGGGGCATATGAAAACTTATTTGTATGCCAAAGGAAATCCGGTTCTTGTTACCATTCATGAGGTGCTCCCCAAACTTATACTGACGCAGGCGATCGACAGACAGACATTCAGGCTGCTCTTTCTGAGCCAGTTACTGACACACGAGGACATCATTTTGATGCTTCTGCTTGATGGATGCTTCGTTATCAACAGTTTATTGTGGCATGATCGGAAGAATGGCAGAGAGTATGTATGCTGCGCAAAGTCATGTCTGGATGAGGAACAGGGAACTCCAGTGGGAAATGCCCTTGGAGTGAAGCTTGGTGGCCATTGACATTCATTCTCCTAATGGAGAGCCAGATTTCTTTCACTGCTGTCAGGATCTCGTTCGACATTTTCTCTTTATATAAAGCACGACTTACCTCACAGCATGCGCAGAGAGCATGTTCAAGAAGTATCTCCCAGCTGGAATGCACACTTTTTTCTTAATTTAATTAAAAAGAAGGGGTAAGTAAAAAGGCTGAAATGCGCACTAAGCCTCCACTGCAGCAGTGCACCCTGTCTGAATTGCGGACCTAGGCTGATGGATGGAGCCACTGCCAAATCCACCAGCATCTGGCATGGATCCTACAAAGAAGCTCGAGACTGATGGTATTTCAGTATTCACTATTCAGTATCAGAACAAAAAGGAGTCCGGCAGTGGTGGGCCTCGAGTCGTTTTGAGGAGGTGTTCTGATTCCTGGACATCATTTTCAGCCGTGCTGTGGTAAAAAAAGCCCTCGGCTGGAGATCAGGTGAAAGCATTCAGCCCGAATGCTGACTACCAGGACACGGAGTGACTATCACTATCCTATCCACTATCCAGGTGCTCTGCCCAACCAGAACTCCTGTAACACAGGAATTACTCCATTGTTTGTACAAGAGAAATCTGGTGGAGCAATCGGATTAGGGGATCTCAAAACAGAATAGGAAGGACTACAGAGTCGAAGGGTGTGTTTGGTTTGAGAAATGAGATGGTCATCTTTTTCTCACTCCTCATTTTTTCTATTTGGTTTGTGGAATAAAATGAGTTAATCCATCATCGTCTCATTCTTCACAAACTAATAATTAATATATACATAAGGAATGGATTGATTCCACCAAAATTTATGAAATAAACTCAGGATGCATCACCTCGTGAAGCATGAGATGACTTCACGAACCAAACACACCTATCTCCACAATCAAGTACATCTGGAGTGAGGTCAGCAAGACAAACCTCGCAAATTCGTTTACGTGAACTCTCATAGACGATCATTATTACGCCTTCATAGTTGATTAGCGGGGTTCGGTTGTTCCCAATCTGTACGCCTTGAGACCGGAGGAAGACGCATTCTCTTCTCTCCACACACACACACCAGGTCTGTTCGTGAGGCCGTATCGTATCATGGATTATTTATTGCTGGCTGGTTTAATATGAGAGAAAAATACTATTTTTGACTAGAAATTTACGATCGTTTACGACCCGAAATTTACGATCGTTTACGAGCACGCTAACAGGCTATATCTGGCCAGGCCTCGCCTCGCCTCTCGGCTCCCTCCCCTCCCCTCGCCCACACTATCGGAAGCGGCGCCGCCGCTGCCGCAGGGGCGAGGAGACAGCCATGGCGGCGCACGCGACGCTCCCCTTCTCCTGCTCCTCCACGCTGCAGACCCTGACCCGCACCCTCTCCCCGCGCGGGGCCCACGGGCTCCGCCGCGGCTTCCTCCGCCTCCCCTTCCTCGCCGCCCTCCCGAGGCTCGCCCGGCCCTGCCGCCGCCACGTCTCGGCGTCCGCCGCCAACGGCGCCTCCGCCGATGGGGAGTACGACTACGACCTCTTCACCATCGGCGCCGGGAGCGGCGGCGTCCGCGCGTCGCGCTTCGCCTCCACGCTCCACGGCGCGCGCGTCGCCATCTGCGAGATGCCCTTCGCCACGATCGCCTCGGACGAGCTCGGCGGCCTCGGCGGCACGTAAGTGGATGCCTCTCCTGTTCATGTATTGTATTGTATTGTATTGTACTGTACTCCGTGTATTTTTGCTTGACCTGCTGATCGTGCCTTCGCCACAAAGTTTGCCTCGGTTTTGCATCTGCTATTCGCATGGTTGGGCTGAACTTCTGTCATGGAGTGATTCTAACTGGAGGGTGATTGCCTAGTAAACTGCTGCCCGTACAGTTACATTTAATCGTTAGTGTTGCTTGGCTGCGGAGGTTTTTATTGGGACTACACCACTGTAGTACTGCCATGTGCATTAATAGTTTGTTTGAATGGGTATTTGGACTGAGAACACTAAATGCATCCGCACATCAAAGTGTGGCATAATATTATTTTTATGAATTTGCTGTCTATGATTATTGATTGCCGATGTCTCTTCTTGTGTTGGAGATGTTGGCCTGATGTTACATCAGTGTTTGAGCTACATGATTTCCACTTACATAATTTTGTGTCATTCTGACTTTTGTCCAGTGGCAATTATATGCTCACCAAACTCTGAATCCGCTAGAGTGTTAATTAAAGTGTGCAACTTTCATCAAAAGGGTGTGCAACTTTTGATAAATGCTTGAAGTTTTGCTGTTTCGACTAGAGTGTTAATTGATGAATTTGGTTGGATGTACAATAGGCTCACCTGCAGAAATTGCAAACCCTTCTGTGTTGCCTGTGCCACTGTAATGTAACCTGTTTCAGCATTGCTGCAGCATTTGCAGTTTAATAATTTTGGACAGAACTGGACCACGTATTTGATGAGCCTCTACTATTGAGGAGATGCAAAATGCTTATGTGATAGAGTCAAAAGGAATCTGGAAGTGTAGTTGCAGAATTTACCACATGACTACAACATTCCTTTTTCTGTCTAATATCTAATCTGTCTATTCTTGGTAGGTTGTTAACCTTTTAGGGTAAGACATTTTTTCTATGAATATCCTTTAGCCTGTCTATTCTGTGTTTGCCATTGATTTTATGTTCCAAACTAATATTCATGAAATCTGCTTAGTACTTAGCAGTCAGTTTTATATTTAGCCTTGTAATATGCTTTATTTGTTGACTTTTGATGTATAGCACAATACCTTTTTTTCGCATCACAGATGCGTGCTTCGTGGCTGTGTTCCAAAGAAATTGCTGGTATATGGATCCAAGTACTCTCACGAGTTTGAAGAGTCTCGTGGCTTTGGATGGACATATGAGACTGATCCGAAGCATGATTGGAACACTCTCATAGCCAATAAAAATACAGAGCTGCAGCGCCTAGTTGGCATTTACAGGAATATTTTAAACAATGCAGGAGTCACTCTGATTGAAGGCCGTGGAAAGGTTGGGTGATGTTTGTATATCAGGTTATATTTTGGATAAGACTGCCTCTGAAATGAATACTGCATCAAAAGGTGTGTTTGCTTATGTATTCTTTTTCTTAGTACAGATTGTTGATCCTCATACTGTCAGCGTGAATGGTAAGCTCTACACTGCTAAGCACATACTAGTTGGTGTTGGTGGCCGACCATCGATGCCAGATATCCCTGGTATAGAGCATGTAATAGATTCGGATGCTGCACTGGATTTGCCTTCAAAACCTGAGAAAATTGCAATAGTGGGAGGTGGCTATATTGCTTTGGAGTTTGCTGGCATTTTCAATGGCTTAAAAAGTGAAGTCCATGTGTTTATTCGGCAGAAGAAAGTTTTAAGAGGATTTGATGAAGAGGTGAGCATATATTTAGAAGAGCAAAGGTAGCGTTGGTAACAGATAAAATGTATTGCTTCTTTGTTTATTTTTTGTCCTTCTGTTTTGGATGCACAGGTTAGAGATTTTGTCTCTGAACAAATGTCTTTAAGGGGCATCACATTTCATACAGAACAGAGCCCTCAAGCTATAACTAAATCAAATGATGGTCTGTTATCTCTGAAGACAAATAAAGAAACTTTTGGTGGGTTCTCACATGTAATGTTCGCAACAGGTCGCAGACCAAATACAAAGGTAGTAACACAGAGCACTTGCAGTTCTTGAGATTTTACACATATATTGATTCATTCATTCTAATTCCTGACATAGTTGCAATCCTTGTAGAACCTTGGACTGGAAGAGGTGGGGGTCGAAATGGATAAGAATGGTGCGATAGTGGTAGGTTATTACAATAACTGGTGCCAAGTTTATCTCATTTTGTTTGCCGCTCTGTAATCTTTGGAGCTTTTGCAACAATTTCGTGCTAGGTTGATGAGTATTCTCGTACCTCAGTTGATTCCATTTGGGCTGTGGGAGATGTTACCAATAGGGTCAACCTGACACCAGTTGCACTGATGGAGGGTGGGGCATTTGCGAAAACTGTTTTTGGCAATGAACCTACCAAACCAGATTACAGGTATGTATATTTATCATATCATCACCAGCAATCGTGAACACCACATATTCATGGTGGTTGTCCTGATGGATCATTTGGCTTACCTATCCAACCAGAACAGACTTTGAGCTTTCTACTGAAAACCATAATTAATCTCACTACTTTATTGTTATGGGCAGCCGGCTGGGCTCCCTAGACTGGTTTGGCACAGTAGCATGACCCTTACTGTAGCGCCTTCTCCCTCAAGGTTACGGTTAGTTAGAGATAATGTTAGGTTTGTTAGTAGTAGATTAGATCTATTTGTTAGGAGTCAAAATAAACCTTTCTATGAAAGGAGAGATGCACCAATCAAAGGCAAGCAAGAAATCAATATAATTCCCCTCTTGTGTTCCTCCCTCTAATCTATGATCTAAGTTCTCATCCCCAACAAGCCGACTCCATCCAGTGGTGTCTATCCCGTCATGGATGCTAGCCATGAGGCCATGACATTTATGGATATCAACGGACTACTCTTTCATTGTGAATTTCAATTTTTGACAGATCTATACCTTCTGCTGTGTTCTCCCAACCACCAATTGGACAAGTTGGTCTTACTGAGGAGCAGGTGATGATACATAGCCTGCATCATAGTGTCATAATTTGCAACAGACAAGAAATTCATAGATGGTTATTTTTGCAGGCAATCGAAGAGTATGGTGATGTTGATGTCTTTGTTGCCAACTTCAGGCCTCTCAAGGCCACTCTGTCTGGACTACCTGATCGTGTATTAATGAAGATTCTTGTGTGCGCTACATCAAACAAAGTTGTAGGAGTGCACATGTGTGGTGATGATGCACCTGAGATAATTCAGGTTTGCATGACTTCATGTTTACTCCCGATTTCTGTTTCATTCTTAACTGGTTCCTGAATTTACGTGTTTTCTGTCAGGGAATTGCAATTGCTGTTAAAGCTGGGTTGACAAAGCAAGATTTTGATGCCACCATTGGTATCCACCCAACATCTGCTGAGGAATTCGTCACAATGAGGAGCGCTAACTAGAAAAATTCGGAAAAAATCTGCAGATCAGGTCCACACAATGCCATCCTGAAATGAAATCTTTCCTTGGCTTACTTGCATATTTACTAGGAAATATAAGTTCTGAGAATAATTTGTTTTTAACTAGAATTATTATTTCTTGTCTTTTATATGTTTGATTACACCTTTCCCCCTCTTCAATTTCAGGTAGAATCTAAAGATGAGGTTGTAAGTAAGCAGTAGATACCATTTTTTCCTAGGGGGTAAGCAATTTCTTCTTTGCTTGCACATTTATGCTTAGGCAGTGCTACATTGGCCTTAAAACTTGATTCTATTAAAACAATTTATCACATCAATTGATGAATTTTATTTAAGTGATGGGGATTTCAAGTCTTTATGGAGTATTGCTATGAGCTCTTTGATCTTTTACACCACTAGTTT
The DNA here is from genome assembly GCF_019320115.1 of Miscanthus floridulus. NCBI lineage: Eukaryota > Viridiplantae > Streptophyta > Magnoliopsida > Poales > Poaceae > Miscanthus > Miscanthus floridulus. The sequence goes on along the minus strand of NC_089581.1, from coordinate 169,668,058 downwards.
AAGCAGCAAAACCCACTTAAAAAGCCATCCTGAATGACGCCCATTATAGGTGGTTTCTTCCATTCTTTTTCTTTGAATGGTGGATTTGTGAAACTGTAACTAACATAAATTCGTAACCTCCTATTGTTTTTCCTTCTGAAGAAAACGCCTCTGTTATCCATTGGTTTTTTTGACATATCTTTCATGACCGCCAAGGAAATGTTTTGTCAGCATTGTCTTTATATTTAGTTTATGCTGCAGGTGTTCTCGGGGGAAGTATTCCTGTTGCAGGACAACAGCTGGACGAAATTTTGGAATTACACGGGCAGAGTAGCAGAAATAAGCGCTAGGAATTTCTGAGAAACTCATGTTAGGGAACCAGCGATGCAGTATCATAGAATGGCTGTACATACCTGTCCGATGAGCTATTATCCTATATTCCTATGTCTTGTACGTTGGAATAAAATGCTGCAAATGTTTACCTTACGGTCAGGAAATTTTGTAATAAGTAAGGAATGCGCCTTCCTAAGCATTAGCTGTGATATTTGACAAACAAAGCTGCCTTTTTTTTTTCAAGAACTGAGCTAATGATCCCAGCGTTTCGAAAATGTTTCTTGTGCAGTAAAAATACGGATTAAGTGTGCTACAGCCCACAGCAGTTCATCTTGCATCTACTGATGTTCTGACATTCTCGGTACATTAATTCTGTACAACTGTGCGAACATTGTAGCTTCTTCGTAGCGTGTTTTCAGTGTTATAAATAAATGGGCTTATATGCAGTGAAAATCAAGTAGTATGTGCATGTGACATGCGTGGTAGTACAACGCGTAAACAAACACATGCATACGGGTTTGGACGTTGAAGTCCCTGTGTCTTCCCTGCTTGGTGAGTGTCAACTTGAATCGGTCGCAGTCTAGTAACTTGGCAGGGTCTTGTTTGTACAATGGACCCACGTTCCCTCGGACATCGGTAACGTTATACCAGTATACCACACGGTTCTTGGCTTAGGTCTAGTCGATCTGGTCTTGTGTTCTTGAGGCGTGAATACATACCTAAGCACATGACATACTTGTGTGTGATATGATATTATATTATATTATATTATATTATATTCCTGTAATATTATATTATATTGTTATTTAGCAACTCGCTATATTATGTTATGTTATGTTATATTATATTATGTTATGTTATATTATATTATATTATATTATATTATATTATATTATATTATATTATATTATATTATATTATATTATATTATATTATATTATATTATATTATATTATATTATATTATATTATATTATATTATATTATATTCATCCAACCAAATGCTAAATTAATGTGCTTCTAAAACTTGTGTGTTCCTTGTGCAATACTACATAGAGTTTCCATGATCGAGTGTTCCCTGAATAGGAGTAACGGATTTTGTAGTGAGGCTAATTATTACGGTAATACATTAAATTGACATCGATGTCAAATGCTAAACAAATATTTCCACAGCATGTGGCAGGAGACTCTGCTCCACTATTGCGCTGTCCCAAGCGCATGAGGCCACTTGCTCTTACTGTTTCTCATGACCAGCTGGCAGATCAGGTGCAGAGGTCCAGTCCATTTGTCACCCCTCGGTACCTCACTACACGTCTATCCCGGGCTCGCTGAGACACCGCCATGCCTGAGTGGGAACTGGCAGGACTGCAGGAGGCCAACTGAATTTTCTTAGTCGCCATTCTTTGTGTCTGAATTTTCCCCCCTTCAAATCCGGTGTGACTATTCTAGTTCACAGGAATACTACCATGAATGTACCAATTCAAGCTTTTGAACATTTTGTTCAAAGTAATACTCATATGCTAATTATGATATGGACTTATGGTGACTGCTTCTGTGAACGAACTTACTGAATATTTTTTCCAGTGATTAGTTGTGAAGACAAGTACTACGTACACACATCCTCAAAATAAAAAAAAAGAGAAGGCAAATAAATAATTAACTATTTTCTCCTTATTATGGTTTGTTGTAAACTAGCTTATTGTTGAAACATCGGTTTCTAACAAGAGTGAGAAGTGGGCGGAGGCCTTCGTCTTAGGTCGGGGTCTCCGCCCGAGATGGGCGGAGGCCGGCCTCCGCCTAAGACGGGCAGAGGTCCCTGAACGCAGCGCGCTCTTGTCGGACAAGATCCTCTGTCGGAGGCTCCAGACAGAAGGTCGCTAAACGAGGGATTCAGTAGGCTTTGGCCAAGTAGGAGTAAGAGAAAGGGGTGGAGGCCCTTGGCTTTGGCTGATGCTCCGGACTCGGGCTTTGGCTCAGGCTCTGCCTGAAGGAGAGAGTGAGGATCAAGTACCGACTCACAAGAATTAGGGTTTCATAATTGCTTCACCAACCTCTCTCTCACAGTTACAAGTGTTCCCTATTTATAGGGCCCAACTACCACTTTACAGAGTTTACAACAGTGCCCCTCAACTGCTACGGTACATTCCAGGAATATTCCAGCCCTAGTGTCTAACCTCAGGGGTGTTCTCATCACACCGTCTCGCGATGTCTTCATCTTGGGCCTAAGCCGACACCCACTAGAGGCCCATCAACTGTCCCCACGTATGCCTTGCTGACCTGATCGTTCCTTGATGGGCCTCCGCCACCCTGGGGAACACCTTCGCCATGATTACTGCGCTTGACCTCCGCTGTCCCGGGGAGAGCCTCCACCGTCTCGGGGAGAAACTCCACCGTCATTCTTGTACTAGGCCTCCGCCGTCTTGGGAAGAGCCTCCGCTAGCTAGGCCTCGCCGTCTTGGGGAGAGCCTCCGCCGTCTTGGGGAGAGCCTCCGCCGGCTGGGCCTCCGCCGTCTTGGAAAGAGCCTCCGCCGGCCGAGCCTCCGCCATCTTGGGGAGAGCCTCCGCCGGCCGGGCCTCCGCCGTCTTGGGGAGAGCCTCCGCCGGCTAGGCCTCCGCCATTATTCCTTCATCAGGCCTCTTCGAGGGGGAGTTGACCCATATTCCGTATGGGCTCCCCCAACAGTAGCCCCTCAGCTACTAGGTTATGGACGGTACTACATGACCTGGTAGATGTTCATACAAGAAGAGGCACTATACAACCCAGATCTTGGTAGCGAGGATTGCCCTCCGCAACCCGTTCATGCACGCCTCGCTAAAAACTCCATCCCAAAAACCCTATGGGAAAAAAGGGCATGGAGAAAAGAGCACGCGCATGACTCTAACCTATACATGCACTAATTCCTTAGGCTTTCAGCTCTAGGTGCCTTTATCTTCCAGATTTCTTCATCTATGGCCTTCGGCTCCTTCTGCTGCTTCTATGGCATGGTTCATCGGCTTCGCTCAGTGCTCTGGTATTCATTTCTGGGACCTTCACGATGCGTAGGTCTGTATCCTTGAGGCCTTTGCTTCTGATGTCTTTTTGGCACGCAGGTGTGTCTCCAAGGCCTGATTGTATGAGCCTTCGTCTGTGTCTCTTCTCGGTGCAGAGGTCTTCACCTTCGGGTCTTCCGTCATTGGTGTCATCTCGGCGTGCGGGTCTCCGCCTCTGAGGCCTCCCTAGGTCTTCATCTCTAGGGTCTTCGCCTCTAGTGCCTTCATGATGCACAGGCCTTTGCTTCCAAAGCCTTCGTAGGTGTTCATCTCCGAGGTCTTTACCTCCGAGTCTGGTATCGTCTTGGCGTGCTGGCCTCCGTAGGCCTTCGACTTTTCTTTGGGCGAAGGTCCTCATCTCCGATCCTTCTTTGGGCAGAGGTCTTTGACTTTTCTTCGGGCGGAGGTCTTCATCTCCGATCCTTCTTTGGGTGGAGGTCTTCGTCTTTTCTTCAGGCGAAGGTCTTTGTCTCTGATCCTTCTTTGGGTGGAGGCCTTCGTCTTTTCTTCAGGCGGAGGTCTTCGTCTCCGATCCTTCTTTGGGTGGAGGCCTTCAAATAAATCTTCGTTCACGAGCGCCAGACAAAAGACCTCACGCTCCTGAGTGGTTGGTCCTCCGGTGCACTCCCCTAGCCCCTCTTGGCTGGCGTTTGTGGCTGAGTTTTTAGCCGCGATTGGTGTAGTCGACGTAGTCATAGTAGTCGAGGTAGAAGGTTGTTGTGAGGCCTTCAAACGGTTGCTCACGAGCACCAGGCAAAAAGACTTGATGCCCCGGAGAAGCTGGTCCACATGCTTCCCTAGCCCCTCTTGGCTAGTGCTCGTGACCAGGTCCTTAGTGACGCTTGGTGTAGGCGATGTAGTTGTAGTAGTGGAAGTAGGTGTTCAGAACCAAGTTTGCCGATGTAGACGTCGACGAAGGTGTTGTAGAACTTGGTGTCGAAGGTGTCGACGGAGGTTCTTGAGCCATATTGCAAAAGTTGTTTGACAGAGGCGATGTTGTTGTACACGATGAAGGTGTCGATGAAGCCCCTCATGCCGTCGCGTTGGCGGAGGCTAGTTGTCATGGTTTTGCCGAAGGTCCTCCTGCAAAGCTGCTTGGCGAAGGCCAAAAGGTGTTTTTGGCAAAGGCGATGTTGGTGAAGTTACCGAAGATGGTTGCGGAGCCCCTCATGCCGAAGAGCTTGGAGAAGGCGATGCCTACATAGACGCCGACGCCACGTGTCGAAGGCCGGAGAAGTCGTAAAAATGCAACTGAGTTGATCTCCTGCATTTTTAGGGACTTAGGTTGGGCATTATAGCTTCGTCGAATATCGACTTGCTTTGCAAGTCTTTCGACACCCGGAAAGGCACTGGCTTTCCCACTAGCTGCAAAAGATGGTTAGTCATTTATATGATACGTGAAGGTAGCACGAGAGCCTTAGCTCCATGACCTGGTGCCCGTGTTGGTTCAGGACTTCTTCCAGGATTTGATGTCTCAGCACGACAGCCTTAGCTTCGTGACCTGGTGCCCGTGTTGTTTCAGGACTTCTTCTAGGATTTTGATGTCTCAGCACGACAGCCTTAGCTTCGTGACCTGGTGCCCGTGTTGTTTCAGGACTTCTTCCAGGATTTTGATGCATAGAGTCATGGCGCCCGTGTATTCTCGGGACTTCTTCCAGGTGGCCCGGGCCATGCATTGTAATGTATTTACGCAATATATGTATGCGATGATGAGAATGATAGCATTTGCACAAAAATATTTAAAAGGTGTAAACTTATTATGCATGCTGCAAGAATGTTGGTTAAGTTTGAATGAAAGACAAGCTATGCATATAAGAAATAATGTCCTCAAATGAGAGGGTAATAGTTTTAGATGGCTAGCGAAGGCTGCCACTTGATAGCCTGCATGAGCACAGGTAAGATTCATAGCAGTGACTATAGTAAGGATTAGTTCCCTGTGAAGGTTAGCTCAAATATTTGATTGATATAGATATTATGAAGATCTTCAAAGAATTTAGTCAGTATAGACTGCAAAAAAAAGAGAGGAAAACATGTTAGTGTTTGTGGGTTCGAAGGTTGGTTGGATGTCGAAAGTCAATTTTTGATGGAGGTCTCCGACTAGAAGGCTGTTAACAGACGAAGGCTGTAGAGTGACGAAGGCTACCAACTGATGAAGTTCAATGAGTGACGAAGACCAATCAGTGACGAAGGCTGCTGAAAACCAATGATAGATGAAATCCACTGATTGATGAACGAAGACCATGACTGACGAAGGCTCAAAAAGACGAAGGCCAAAGACTGACAAAGGTTATTGACTGGTGAAGGCCAATACGTGTCAAAGGCACTGACCGACGAAGACCGTTGACAGATGAATAATCGGCGAAGGTCCTTACTAACACATGCCCTGCTGAAAGTTGTAGAGAACCTTGATTGATGAAAGCCAATGACTGATGACGGAGGCTGTTGACTGATCGAAGGCTGCCCACTAACTGATGACGGAGGCTGCATTGACATATAATGAAGACCAGTCTCCGCCTAAGATGGGCGGAGGCCGACCTCCGCCTAAGACGGGCGAAGGTTGTTGGCTGTTGAATACCACTTACTGGAGAAGACCATTTGTAGATGAATATTCATTGACTCATAGAGGATCACTGAGTTATCTGATAAGTGTTGAATATTCCATGAGAACCACTGACTGGCGGAGGTTATTGACTGATTCATATAATTGTTGGGCAGATATGTGACGAAGGCCGATCACTTAACGAGAAGAATTGCCTGCTGTAGAGTATTGACTGATTTGGCTTGAGGAGGTGAAAACACGCATATAACGAATGAAAATATATTCTAAGGGAGGATAAGAGATACTTACAGTACTGGTGACCTGCATGTTATTGAAAAAGAGATTCGACAAGAGTTGAAAATTGTTTTAAGTTTAGCCGGGTCAGGACCAAGCATGTATAGCCACTTAGGCCATGCTTTGATTGTGGCGAAGGCCACGAGAAGATTTTTGGTCACATTGGTGACAAGTTGTATGCAAGGTATTTAAATTTTGCCTTAAGAGGCGAAGGTTAGATCAAGAATGTGTCAAAATAAATCATAAGAGCAAGAGTACTAGGCATTAATTAAAAACTGGTAAGAATTATTCTCTCGCACTAGATTGGTACCTTAGGTGTGGTGTATGCGTTGGATCGCCAAGGTTGCAACGGTAGCATATATGTGATCCAAATCTCTGAAGGCTTATATAGATTCTACACATCTTTTCATAAACAGAGTAAAGACATCATAGTGGCTAGCGGAAGTTGTATGATCAATATGATGAGAAGATCTGGTTACGAAATCCAGACTCATAAAACTTTTTACTGGATTTTGCGAAGTTATTAGCAAAAATAGAAATAAGAGCAGAGTATGGTGTTATCAAAATATAGAAATGTGAGCAAAGATGAAATCAGAGGGTAGTGCTGCTTTTATTTCTGAAAGCCTTCTAATCTTTGTAGAAACTTTTTTAAGTAGTAGCGGCCGAAGGCTTTAGGAGTTCGGCTAAAAATTCTTCTTCTTTTTTTTCTTTAGATCTCAGATAGTCTTTACGGAGGTGTAAGTATGTCGTACACTCATACCTTCGCCCAAAGGTTCTTACCGTCCTTTGAGGTTCACTGCCAATCTGCTAATGAAGTCGTTGCAACAAAGGCTAAGCCAAAGAAGGTGCGCCGACGAAGGCAGGTCAGAGAAGGTCCTCTGATGAAGGTCTAGCCAGAGAATGTCGGCGCTGAAGGCCAGTGGCGACTGGCGAAGGACGGGCTGGAGAAGGCCCGCCGACGAAGGCTCCAACTTCTAGCTCTGCAAAAAATTTCATGCCGAGCGCGGTGGGCGCCATTGTTGAAACATTGGTTTCTAACAAGAGTGAGAAGTGGGCGGAGGCCTTCGTCTTAGGTCGGGGTCTCCGCCCGAGATGGGCGGAGGCCGGCCTCCGCCTAAGACGGGCAGAGGTCCCTGAACGCAGCGCGCTCTTGTCGGACAAGATCCTCTGTCAGAGGCTCCAGACAGAAGGTCGCTAAACGAGGGATTCAGTAGGCTTTGGCCAAGTAGGAGTAAGAGAAAGGGGCGGAGGCCCTTGGCTTTGGCTGATGCTCCGGACTCGGACTTTGGCTCAGGCTCTGCCTGAAGGAGAGAGTGAGGATCAAGTACCGACTCACAAGAACTAGGGTTTCATAATTGCTTCACCAACCTCTCTCTCACAGTTACAAGTGTTCCCTATTTATAGGGCTCAACTACCACTTTACAGTGTTTACAACAGTGCCCCTCAACCGCTACAGTACATTCCAGGAATATTCCAGCCCTAATGTCTAACCTCAGGGGTGTTCTCATCACACCGTCTCACGATGTCTTCATCTTGGGCCTAAGCCGACGCCCACTAGAGGCCCATCAACTGTCCCCACGTATGCCTTGCTGACCTGATCGTTCCTTGATGGGCCTCCACCGCCCAGGGGAACACCTTCGCCATGATTACTGCGCTTGGCCTCCGCTGTCCCGGGGAGAGCCTCCACCGTCCCGGGGAGAAACTCCACCGTCATTCTTGTACTAGGCCTCCGCCGTCTTGGGAAGAGCCTCCGCTAGCTAGGCCTCGCCGTCTTGGGGAGAGCCTCCGCCGGCTAGGCCTCCGCCGTCTTGGGGAGAGCCTCCGCCGTCTTGGGGGGAAGCCTCCGCCGGCTAGGCCTCCGCCATCTTGGGGAGAAGCCTCCGCCGTCTTGGGGAGAGCCTCCGCCGGCCAGGCCCCCGCCGTCTTGGCCGGCCGGGCCTCCACCGTCTTGGGGAGAGCCTCCGCCGTCGGGGCCTCCGCCGTCTTGGGGAGAGCCTCCGCCGGCCGGGCCTCCACCGTCTTGGGGAGAGCCTCCGCCGGCCGGGCCTCCACCGTCTTGGGGAGAGCCTCCGCCGTCGGGGCCTCCGCCGTCTTGGGGAGAGCCTCCGCCGGCTGGGCCTCCGCCGTCTTGGGGAGAGCCTCCGCCGGCCGGGCCTCCGCCGTCTTGGGGAGAGCCTCCGCCGGCTAGGCTTCCGCCATTATTTCTTCATCAGGCCTCTTCGAGGAGGAGTTGACCCATACTCCGTATGGGCTCCCCAACACTTATCTAGTGATCATACTATTTGGAGTACATGTGCGTCATCCATGGACACATGTCAGTACATGGAGTGGTCCAAATCGAACTTGCAAAGGTTTATTAGAACGTTACGTTGAAATCTGTCTTCGTTGCCTACCTCTACCTGTGCATGTCAATTTAGAACGAGTCGCCGTCTAACAAGTAAAAACTGGGCACACACGGTCCTGCGTCTTCGTTCGGAGAGGAATAAGGAATCAGTATGGTCGTCACATACACAATGGACTTGACTGATCCGAGGACTGAGGTACACACGCCACGCGCCGTACGTTTGGCTTGGGGTTGGGGTCCGTCTGGTTTTGTATTCTTGTTTTGCGAATATGTAATGCATGCACAACAAGTTCGATCCAACCACAGTCCACAGGGTAAAAATATTCCTTATGAAAATTAACCCATATTCTTCATGAAATCAGCATTAATATTTATGAAATAAAATAGGTACATTATGAAAACGTATTTCATGAAGAATCCAATTACACTTATTTGGTAGCACAATATTGTCGTTTTTATATAAATTTGATTGAATCCAAAACAGTTTATAGAATTGCATTCATTTCACAACGGAGGTAGTAATTAGAACACGTTGAGAATATATATATATATATATATATATATATATATATATATATATATATATATATATATATAATAGTAGTAGTAGTATATCTGGTAATTTAGATATTGTGTATCGTAGACCACCATGTGTATCCATGGGTTACTTTGTCTCCCAAGTCTTGTATTATATATAATAAATAAACTGCCCAAGGGTTTAGTGCAATACATCCATCCAATTATACACCAATTCTATTCTCCTTCAATATAAATAGTCACGTACTCTTCATTTCTGAATTAGATTATTATTCCCACAAAGGGATGTCATAGCTAGTCTAGCTACTTCCAAAGAAATGCTATGAATTCATCAGTTGAAAATTAAGGCCCTGTTTGGTTGAGCTGTGGCTGTGGGAAAAAGCTGTTGTGGGCTGTGAGCTGTGGAAAAGCTGCTGTGGGCTGTGAGCTGTAGAAAAGCTGAAAGCTGTTTGGTTAAACAAGTATAAAATATACCTTTTATCTTTATCTCTCTTGAAACAACTATGGAAGAGCTTTTTATTCCACCAATTTCGAAAAGCAGAAAGCCAAAAGCCAAAAGCAGGGTCAAACCAGCTTTCAAAAATGAACTACGGAAAAGCAGCTGCTTCTGAAAAAGCACCCTCCAAAAGCAGCCCCTTTGGTTGAGCTTTTGGCTTTTGAGGCCAAAAGCCAAAGCCAAAAGCCCAACCAAACAGGGCCTAAGCCTTCTTAAGTTGAAAGGCATCACTAGGTCGGGACGACGACTGCTGGCCACGTGGCACCTGCTTTCACATAGTAAACGCATACACATGCAGTTAGTCTAGTCATTATGGACACCTGTAATCCCACTATTAGTATCTTTATTATTACCAGGAAGCCATATTTTAGACTATTCTACCGTGCTACCAGCATAATGACCGAAACAAATTAGTTCGTCCAAGAGGGGCGCTCCGAATATAAGTGACGGCAACAAGGCATCTGCTGCTGTTCGTCGTCACTTCGTCTAATGCTGTGGCCCGTGGCCGCATGTACGTGTAGGTCCGCTCGCACACGTTGACGTTTCTGTTGTTGATCTCGTCCAATCCTAGCTATGCAAAGGTCAAAGTGTCAAGCAGTTACGTACTGCACTATGCTCATTAGACCAACATGCTGTGGTGTTCAAATAAAAAATGCAGTTGAAATTTGGTCGCAATCAATACAAAATTAAAGATTGTCTTTTCTATGATAACGACGCTGTTGTTAACTCTCTAGCTATCATCTCGTCCCTAAAGTACATGCATGCTAGCTATTGATTCTCCAGCGATTCTGCCACAGCGGCTAGCAGTGCTCAAGCACAGCGCCGAGCTTTGGGTTCAAGCGGGCGCAAAGAACCTAGGATGTTTATTAGCGCGAGTAATACATTAGCGTCAATGTTCAGTGGCCAGGCATGAGCTGAGTTGCAAATCTTGTATAGCCTGCAGATATGTAAAAAACTCTTTTCTATTTTAATACAGAGACGCACAATTTTTTTGTTTGATCGAGAAAAAAAAAATGATTCTCCAGCGATTCGTTTGGTTGGAGGCAAAATTCTCGAACGTGTACATATATATACACAAAGTGATTTAATTTAATTTCTCTGTTGGTGAGAAGAGAAATAAAGCAGCAGTCCGACCGATATAAGTTTTATTTGAATAAAGAGTGAATATAATACCTTCATTGTATAATCTCATGCACCTTCATGCTTTATATAAGATGTTCTGAACCCAATAAAATTACACGAAAGAACTATATATCGGATGTTAAGCAAAGACTCCACGCATTTTTGCACGGATGAATTAATCTCTTAATACTTACAGATTCTGAACAACTAGCTAGCTTAGCTAGTAGTAGTAGCTAGCTAGAAAGGACTATAATGGGGATATGAACAATGTTCTCTCTACCTAACCTACGTAAGCACGCATGTATGTACGTACCTATTACGTACAGGTGTGTTAATTATTGACACGCCTACGATTGAATCAACAAATTAAAATCACAACCAGCTAGCCTAACTTGATCGATCAGCATGGCTAAGCTAATCCCACTATTTTATCGGTGGCTGCCGACGGGCATGCACGCCCCGGCGAGCTAGTTTAATTTATCAGGGGCACGATCCGTTGGGAGCTTGGCAGTTGTGGTTGTTGCCGCCCGGCCCGCCTAGCACCTGCATGATGAGCCCCAGCCAGCTAGCGCCGTCACCTCCCGCCACCGCCGGCGCCTCCAGCAACGGCCTCGCCGCGACGATCACTGTGCAGCACTGCATCAGCACGACGGCCACCAGCACCACCGCCCTCATCGCCGCGGATGCCATATCAATATCAGTCCCTTAATTATGATGCCTCTCGAATGGTTGTCGGAAGAGCTAGAGACAACGTGGTGTCCTTTTATAGGTTTTTAGCTAGGCTGCTAACTAGTTCATTAACCGACACAAAGTATGGAGGTGGACCAGGTCCTTTCTTCAGTTTGTACTTTTACTTACGCATTTGATTGCATCTTGATTCCTGGCTGATCAAGCGCAAGCACCTACGTACGCACGCCGCGCCTTATTTGGCGCGGCGTTGTTTTTTTCAGCGCTCGTTCAATTTCCATTTCACAAAGTTGAAATAATCCATCCATCAAATAAAGTCAGGTATACCATGAGGTTGTTATTTGTGTGAACTGTTTTCGTATGACAAAGATTAGGCCCATTGCTAATTACTTACTAAATCCGTTCCAAATTATAGTTCGTTTAATTTTTTTGACCTCAAGTTTGACCACTTGTCTTATTCAAAAATTTGTGCAAAATATCACTTCTTTTGTTGCGGCTTGTTTTATTAACAAAAGTTCTTCAAGAATGACTTAGATTTGACTATGTTGGCATAATTTTTTTGAATAAGACGAGTGGTTAAACTTAAGATAAAAAAAATCAAATGAGCTATAATTTAAAATGGAAGGAGTACAAATTACGTACTTACACCTTACTGGCTTACTGCACGTCCCATGATCCGGGTCACGTCACGTGCCTTTGACTTTGACATCTTAGTTGTTATTAGTTGCAAGCTTGCTCGACGAGGACAACTAAATATTCTTCATTTCTGAATTGGAATCCAACGTACAAAGGAACAACATTGCGTACTTTAATTAAAAGGAGAATGTCATGAAGTTATTATCAATTTAAAATGTTGACCTTTTCTTTTCAAGACATGTAGTCAGGCAGGTAGCATATAGATAAATGCGACCAACTGCTCCAGATAGGAAAAACTTATGCCACACTTTTTTTAAAAAAAAACAAAGCCAGATTCATTCTAAGAAAGAACTAGCTGAACTACAGTAATAACTATGCAGAAAATATATCCTAAAAAGACAAAGAAAAGGGACATACTCTCTCCGTCCCAAAATAAACGCACGGCTCGCATTTTAAGAAGTCAAACATCCTCAAGTTGGACTGAATATTTAACTATCATTTGTTTATAAACTGAATGTTTTAATTTGAATTTTGATTGTGGTGTTTAAATTAGTAAAGCTGATTATGGGGAAAATTAAAGGCGGAAGTGGAAAGCGGAATGAAAAATTTGAGCAATTTTAGTAAAGTTTATTGTGCGGCAAAATATTTTTTTTTATATCTTGCTGGTCACGAGGGGTAGCTCAATGAGTCTGAACAATTTTACGTACGCGGCATGAGTGTCAACGTTGTGTCTGTTGCAATGCAGTCAGAGTCAAACAAATTAAATGTTTCGTGTCTAAACAAATTAACATATATGCAACGAAACCTTTTAGAGTAGTCTACGGTTGTGCTCGCACGTAGACTCGTCCTGTTCGCTTGCTCGTATACGATCGTGAATTATAAGTTGGAATAATATTTTTTTCTCACATCAAACCAGCCAGGAGTAAATAATCCACGATCGTTTACGGCCTGCGGAACAGGCTATTCATTTTATTTCCTCGAGAGACGAAGCATACGTGTAATGGTCAAAGCGTTAGTCGGTTGAGAAGTGTATATATAGTGTGTATATACAGGTTTACCTCCGTGGGAAAAAATGTGTATATACAGTACATATGAAGTGATTTTTTTTTAGGGAAACTGGAGGGGTTTGCACCCCTACATTGCTTTATTAAAAAAAAAGAAGCAGTTCTGAAAAGAAATACAAAGCAACTAAACGACTATACAGCTAAAAGGGAAAGGAATTAGGGAACAAAAAGCTTCAAGTGATTTAATTTCCTGTCGATCTGTAATATACTACTATATGAATTTAAATAGTGAACGGAGCGGATCGACCTTCAGTTTGCGAATCTTACTCTTTATTAGCTCGATCTGGAACCCAGAACCACATACAAAAGTACAAAAATGTGTGAGAGAGAGAGGCAGAGACCGCTCTGTGCGTTTTTGCACGGAGTTAATTAACCTCTTAACTACAAAAACTACAACAAGTACCCATATACTATATATATGCACACCATCAGGTTAATTGACTCCTATATATATACACAAATAAAAAATCGATGGAGCATGCATGCAGTTGATGATCGACTGATGGAGTCGGCAGCTTGCTTGCCGCCCCGGCCGGCCGGCCGGCCGGCTAGGTAGCTTATCAGGGGCACGATCCGTGGGGAGCGGAGCAGTTGTGGTCGTTGCCGCCCGGCCCGCCTAGCACCTGCATGATGAGCCCCAGCCAGCTGCTGGTACCGGTGGCCCCTCCCGCTACCGCCGGCGTTTCCAGCAACGGTCTTGCCGCGACGATCATGTTGCAGGCTTGCAGCACGACGGCCACCAGCACCGCCCTCGCCATTGTCGCCGCTGCAGCTGGCCATAGATACTTGCCGTACGTTGTCCGATCAAAGTTCTGTGCGATTGCAGACGACGATATGTATATATGGCAGGCTAGAGAACTGTGGTTGCAGACGACGATCGATCGAGCTGGTTATGACGTACTGTACTCTGGAGAGTTTGCTTCAGTACCTACGTCGTCGATGGGACGATCGATATAGGTAGGAGAAGCTGTCTCTCGAATGGTTTGTTGGGAAACAAGATGCATGCATGAGTTTCTTTTATAGCTTCGTTACGCAGGTTTAAGCGCCGACCGGGTCTATTCTTCGCCTTGTACTTTTATAAGCATTTGAATTTGAATTTGAATTTGATTTACTAACGGCGCCAACAACGTACGCGGCCGGGGCGGGGGCGCCATCGCTACGCGGTTTTCTTTTCAGCGCTCGGTCAAGTTGAATTTCAATTCACAAGGTTGAAAATCCGTCCATCAAACTAAGCTGCCATGCATACTAACCCGCCCAAAAAGGAAGTCCCATATGTACGTTCCCTCTCTCCGGCCAGGACTAAAAACTACTCCACTTTAAGGATGTCATATCGATAAATAACGAATAAAGAAAATTAATAAAGGAACAAAAGTATAACTATATATACCTCTATTTACAATTAGCCACCAGCTATGATGGAGAAATTAAAACAATTAACCAAAAAATTGCTACAGCTGTCCTACTCCTTGTTGCTTTGCCCAAATGGAGCATGAAGGACCCTTTTTTTTTTGTTTTTGTGACAAGAGTACGTATGAAGGACACTTGTGCACACTGTTTACTTAACATCATGACTACGATTAAGTCTGCTATTTATATTATTTATTATACACCTCCCTGCGCGCGCGCCTACCTAGCGTGTTGATCGTCATGGTCATATCTTTGACACCATCTGCTGCATAAGTATAACAACTGAACTAGAATCCAACAATTACCCAAAAAAAACTTGGATCCATCAAGTTAAGGAAGAGTACTTAGGCATGTTTGGATCGTTACTAGTGCTAGTTACTAGTTGAGACTAAAAATTAGTCTAAATTAGCTAGAGTTGGCTAGGTAGTTGAATAAGAGCTAGTTTAAGGCTTGCTAAAAATTTATCCCACCTATATTAGCACTTCTGTTTGGATACGCTAGGAGTAATGTTAGCTAATTTTTAGTTCCTTATATCAAATAGGCCCATATATAGTATAGCTACTTCAAAGGAATGCCATGAATTTACCAATTCACAATTTAGACTTTTTATTTGTTCAAAGCACATAGTCAAGCACTTAGACAAGTACTTACACGCGAGGCCAGCTTCTCCAAACAGTAAATGCATGCTATACTTGCGTTGAATCCCTCACTGCTACAAGAATGAATTTTAGCATTGGAGCTGTTTTAGAGCAGAGGCGGCTGAATTTCCAACCATCTCTATAAAGTCTGTATTGGGTCCTACCAACCTAGCCGCCTCTATAAAAATGTATTTGCACAGGTGGCAGAAAATATATTTGCAGAGGTAGCTAAAAATGTATTTCTAGAGGCAATTGTAATTAAAACCGGATCTGCTAATGACTATAGTATATATATTACAGTATTATAGCTAGCCTCCCCCTTCTTCCTCCACAAAACAGATACTATAGCTGATACTATAGCTCAAGGAGGAAGCAAAGATGAGGAGCTTGGGTAACTTTCCAGAAAATACAAATCTAAGGGGGGCGAAGAGGTCTTGCTTTGATTCCTTTAGAGGAGGAGACTCTTGAAGGTAAGTAAATGCTATTCCTAATTTTCTCTCTCTTGCATGGTGGTTGAGGCCCCCTCTAATCAAGTTGCTGGCCAAGCCTAAGGGGCACATGAGCCTGGCGTAGCTGGCCTAACCCCTCGCCGCTGGCATGGCCAACGCTAGCCAAATCGGCCGTTCTCTCTTTGGCAAAGCCACACTATCCTTTGCCGGATTATATGACGCACATCAGTAAGCTGACCAACAAGTCACCAAATCAAGTTGGTGTTATTGGATGATATGCCGAGGTCGCAAAGTCCTCCGTCATCGCATCATACATCACTTACTGATTTCACTGGTTAAGTTTCTAGGGCACATCACCGAATGATCCATCGGGATCAAGCCTATCGTCCGGTGCATGCTACGGTGTGTGTTTTCAGCCTATTTCAAGTTCGGTCTCAACCAATTCAACACCTTTGAGATCCTTGACTTGAAACTAATTCAAAGAGACCACTTGTCACCATCAACTCAGACTGATGAGAGTAAGCCACTCAAGTTGAATACCTTGGATCTCCTTAATACAGCCAAAGAAAAAACAAATAAGACCTAATGCACAACACCAAAATGTCCCTATGATCGCAGTCTTCATTCACTCTAATGTGTCCTTAGCCTTCACGTTCATCTCTTGTCTCATACATAAATAGACACGAAGTCTTATTTTCATGATATAATTAATATTCTATCTGTTTTAAATTACAGTTCACTTAAAGTTTTGTTCTAACTTAAATTCTTAGAAAAAAAGTTAAAACCTATAAGTTCAGTGCACCGTTAAGACATATTTCATTTCTTTTAGGAATTATTATCAAGACATGTTTCTTTAAGAGGTTAACAAAACTAACTTGATATATTGTAGATGTACACTGATGTATGTTTCTCAATCCAAAACTAATCGAAGACAGAGAAATTTGACTTAGGACAAATTTAGAGTGAAGTACAATTAATTTGGAATGAAATGAGTAAAGTGTAATTGATGCCTTAACAGAGCAGGTAACATGCACCCTAGCTGTCTAATGTTGTGGGGCTGAACCCGGTTAATTAGTAGCTCATTCGCACATAGACTTCGTTTAATTTATTTTGTATTTCCTCGAGAGATCAAGCGTGTACGTGTAATGGGTCAAAGCGTCAGGCATCAGCCAGTTGAGAATTGTGTATAGATTATATGAAGTGATTTTCCTCTGGAACACCCAAAAGTACATATATAAAAGAATAATAATGCGTGAGAGAGGCATCTGTGCGATTTTGCACGGAGTTAATTAACCTCTTAATTACAAATAATCCCGAACAACTAACTAGCTTGCTTGGTACTACAAACCTAAGAGACACTATATATGCACAGGTTAAATGACGCCTATATATATATATATATATATATATATATATATATATATATAGGGAGAGGCTATTCAGTAGCTAGCTACAGAATAAGTTATTCTGTAGCCACCTCCATTTACCATAATTTTATATACTAATTTACGATAATGTCAATATATATTTACTATAGTTGGGTTACTATAACACATAGGGATATTTACCATAACGTTATAGCAAACCACTTAGTAAGGAGTTACTATAATCTCATAAATTAATATAGTAATTATAGTAACTCAAGGTGGCTACAGAATAAGTTATTTTGTAGCCAGCTATAGAGTAGTTGTTATATATATATATATATATATATATATATATATATATATATATATATATATATATATATATATATATATATATATATATATATATATATATATATATATATAAAGAATCGATGGATCGGAGCATGGAGTTGATGATCGACTGATGGACTCGGGAGCTTGCCGCCCCGGCCGGTCGGCTAGCTAGTTTATCAGGGGCACGATCCGTTGGGTGCTTTGCAGTTGTGGTTGTTGCCGCCCGGCCCGCGTTTTAGCACCTTTATGATCATCCCCAGCCAGCCGCCGTCAGCTGTTGCTACCGCCGGCGCCTCCATCAACAACGGCCTCGCCGCGACCAACACGTTGCAGCACTGCATCAGCACGACGGCCACCAGCAGCACCGCCCTTATCGTCATCGCCATCGTTGTCGCTGCTGCCATACTTATCCGAGATCAAGTTGTGCTAGCGGCGTACGTCGTATAGCCTTATTTGAGAGCTAGGACGCGAGATGGAGCTACGTTGCAGAGAACAACTGTGATTGCAGACGACGATGGAGCTGGTTATTGCGTACTCTAAGAGTTTGCTTCAGCCTTCAGTACGTATGTTCGTCGTCGATGGGACGATCGATAGAAGTACTCTTGAATGGTTTGTTGGGAGACACCGAGACAAGATGCATGAGTTCCTTTTATAGCTTTGTTACGCAAGGTTTAAACGCGCGCCGACCTGGTCTATTCTTCGCCTTATACTTTGTAAGCATTTTAATTTGATTTCCCGGTCGAGGATGATGCTGCATGCGCGCGCCAACGTACGCGCAGGGGGCTACGCGATTTTCATCGCTCGGTCAAGTTGAATTTCAATTCACAAGGTTGAAAATCCACCCATGAAAGCTGCCATGCATACTAGCCCGTCCAAAAAAAAGTCCCATGTTCGCTCTCTCCGGCCAGGACTAAAATTTAGTCCACGTTAAGCGTGCCATAGAGAAAAGGAACTGGGCCCTAGTTTGGGTACAAAAGCTAATTGTTACTCTCTATATTTTAAATTATAAAATATTTTGTTTTTTCTATATGCATTATTTTTTCTATGTATCTAGATGTATTATATATCTAAGTGCATAGCAATATATCTACAAAAGTCAAAATATCTTATAATTTGGATGGAATGAGTAGCTAGCTAAAAATTAGTCGAAACAGGAGGGGGCTATTAATAGGTGGGTTATTTTTTTAACTAGTTGTTAGCGAATTAGCTAACGAACCACACCAAATTTAGACTAATTTTTAACCCCAGCTATAAACCTGCCATATGTCAAACAGACCCTAAAGTATAACTACCTATTTACAAATTAGCCACCAACTATGATGAAGAAATTAATAAAACAATTAACCCAAAAATTGCTAGAGCTGTCCTACTCGTTTGCTTTACTCAAATGGAGCATGAAGGACAGCTCTAACAATTAACCGAAAAAGTACTGTTTAATTAACATGACTAGGATTAAGTCCGCTAATTATTTACACCTCACTGCATGCGCGCGCGCCTATCTAGCTTGTTCATCATCATATGGTCATATCTTTTTGACATCATCTAGTGCCAGCTTGCTGCTAGATGCATCAATGCATGGCACAACTGAACTAGGATCCAGCAACAAATTAAGGAAGAATAACATAGTCTAGCTAGTTCAAAGGAATTTACCCATTCAAAATTTAGACTTTTCATTTGTTCAAAGCACGTAGTCAGGCACTAGAGACCACTAGTAGAGAAACGAGCTGTATTCCCGGTTCTCAACCCCCTTCAGTCTCGGTTTTGGAACCGGGAGCACGAATCCGGGACTAAAGGGTCCCTCCTTTAGTCCCGGTTTCACGCCCGGGACTAAATGTCCACCTTTAATCTCGGTTGGTAATACCAACCGGGACTAAAGAGGCCTCCCGGCCTGGCCACATGGGTCGTCCCTTTAGTCCCGGTTGGCAAGGTTTTATTTTTTTTCTTTTTTTTGTTTCTATTTTCAATTGATGATTCGTTTTGGTTTTTGAATAGGTTTTCGAATACGCATTCTACGCTGCTAATAATATACGTATTCTACACGTTTATAATGTTCGAACATTTTGTACAAACTAAAGTATGAAACTAACGTATATATTACATGCATATACATATATTATACGCAATTTTATGTACATATAATATGTATATGTATGTATATATATATATATATATATATTACAAATAAAGCTTGCATTGTATATTCTATCATATCCTTGGGATAACAAATTCACTCCATATGGTTTGGCTTCCATGTTTCGTTGACGTCATTGTAGAACTCGCCGGCGGGGTTGAGGACCTGGTCATTAAGAAATCCTGCTATGGTCTCTTGAATTGCTTTCAGTTGGTCACGTCGTATGACTTTTTCCTTCAACCATAGAGTCTTCAATAAAAGTTAAAGGAAAAATATTAATATATATATATATATATGTGTGTGTGTTGATCACGTGATTACTTATATATATGAGCAATAAAAGAAATTGTAAATATATGAATATATTTATATAACGTACTTTGAGGTTCTCTTCAGGAGTTCTTTTTGAGTACGCCATGATGAACTCGCAAATATAGTATCCGCAGTAGTTGTTCCCCTGTTCTTACCTCAGAACCCACTTTTATGAGAAAAAAGATCCGGTGAATTGAAAGCATGCATGGTGTTAATTGAATTATATATATATAAATGTATTTGGTACTTACTTTGTGTGCGATTACATCCAGTGGCGCTTTGCAATGTTTCATGTGGTGTTCTTCAATGAAACTTTTCCAAACACTGCGCCCAATAAAATAAAAAATTAATTTAGCCTTTAATAATTGTTGCAGTTAAGACATCGGGGTATATATAGTTGCTAGAGAGACCAAATTACCCTTGGATAATATCTATCATGTCTTGGTACTCTGTTTGCTCTTTTCTTAACGAGTCTAAGATGCGCAACCGACTATTGGCCATATTGATGATCATCAATATCCAGTGATTGCTGCACATATTTTTATACACAAATATGATAGACATTAACTAGAGTCAACATATGTATATGTGGGAGATATCTTAGCTAGTAAGCAAATAATTGAACAAATGTCCATATGATCGATATTAATTATTTAACACTTACTTGAAGTTGTAGGGGAATAGTATGTCCTTGTTTTGTTGGTTCACTAAGAACCTAATGAGATTTTTCTTGAGTTCAGCTTTCTATCCAGGTGGCGAGGGATCAGGGTGTTTGAATACAACATTTGGATCAACGAAACCAAAATCGTTATCCTATCTCTTTCTGAGTTCTGTCATCTCATATCTGCATATATAAAAATATAGTGTGAGGATATATAATTTATATATATATACATGTAGCTTTATATATATACACTTTAATAGTAGAAAATAATCACACTTACAGACAATAGCAGCTAATGAGACTTTTGTCGAGAGAGTCCAGGTGGCATAGTTGGTGTAATTCTCCAAACTCGACATATATAACGTCATCGCCACGGAAGTAATATTGGTTTCTAATTCTGACAGAAACAAAGTTCTCTCCCCGTTTACACGCCGCCATGTACCACTTGTTTAGCAGGTACATTTGCGTACCCAGTTCACCTAAGGCCTTAGGGTTGTATAGACTCTTTTCATGTTCAAATTTCTTCCAAGGATCTACTTTTAGAGTAGATGGTCCTTCAGCGAGCACTTGGGCAAGGTCCAAACCTGTATCCTCGTAAAACCGAACTAGTTCCTCAAAATCGACGTCCGGTAAGTCTAAATTTGAACCATATTCATTATGAATGATAAGAGGGGGGACTGATTGTTGCGATTGTTGTCCGAGTTGTGCAACACCTTTTCCTACTCTAGCCTTTTTCTGCGCCGCCTCAAATGACTTGGTGAGAGAGCGGTCGTAGTCCGATTTTGGCCGGGTCTTTTGAAATGTTGAAGGATATCATCCCAAATTAAATTCTTATCAAGATCAGAGACAAAACTAACATGAGGCTCGTTGATCTTTTGCTTCCATTCATGGGCACTGATCGGAAGTCTGTCCCTTACAAGGCATCAACAGTGTTGCATGAATTTCCTTGCATGTGGACCAAGTGGTTCGCCTATCTCGATATTGAATTATGATATTATGTAGCGCCCCTCCAATGGCTTTTTCGGGCCTCGATTTTTTTTGTTTTTCGCCGTTGTGGTCGTCGATCCAGAGGGCTACGTATAAAAAAAAGAATAAATAAATATCATGTGTACACATAATAGACGATAGATGTTCAAATATATATACCTTGCTAGTATTTTCTTGCACAATATTTTCTTGGTTATCTTCAAGAGCCAGGTATTGACTCCTGTCATCTACATCCTGCTGGTCACCATCGGCAAATTGAGTGCCGGTGTTGATAATATCCATTATTTCTTCATCCATGTTGTCTCTCGGGGCAGCCATCTAACTTTTACTCCACTAGATATATCTACAAAAAAATAAAAACTATATCTATAAAATGGACTTCTGCAGGACGTGCCACCTCGAGGATAGTAACATTTGTAGATGACATTTGTAGGTCTGAAGTTATCAAATATCCATCAAATTCTAGCTCAAAAACATGTTTAAATAAGTAACCATCCGTACTAGTTGACCTTGCTTACGTGATCATCTCGGCGAGCATTTCTCCACCAGACGGCATCATACTTGATCACGGAAGAGCTCTGTTTCTACGAGGAAGGGAACACAGTCTTCCACGACCGTTGCCGCTCTCCCTCATAGAATCAAAGCTCCTCCTTGACGTCCGTTACTGCTCGGCAGAGAACATGCTAGCCGAGATGAACACGGTCCGCAAGTTCTACTAGTTCATCAATCCATGTTTCTGCACGGCCTAAAATCTTAGGACATCAATCCATCTTTAGTATGGATTATTTGAACCCACCTCTTACTAATAGGTGGTTGGATAATTGGTTTATGTATGAGATATTAGGACCTATTAGTATCTCTTCACCAACTTCTCTGCTCTGGTAGAAGACCTCCAACCAGAGCCCCCAAATTCTTTTAATAGACACTGACAATTGAGGTCCACCTATCATCCCTACCAACTTATCTATGCAGGAGAGCATTGTGGCCACTTGCGGGAAAGAAATAGCGTCATGGGGAAGAGGTCTTCGCAGCCCGTAGCGCCGCGGGAAGAGTGCGTCGTGGCCACAGAGAAGTAGGGCGTCGCGGCTGCTTGCAAGGAAGAAGTAGTGCCATGGGGAAGCGCTCGTCATGGCCGCGGGGAAGAAGTAGCGCCGCAGGGAATAGGGTGTCCCGACCGCGTGGGGAAGGAGCGTGTCGCGACCATCGCGCCCGCTGGCCCGCCCCTTGCTCTGTTGTGTCGGATCGGAGGAGGAGATCCGGACGCATGATGAGAGAGGGCCAGGGCAAGATCCGTGTTAGGGCGGGCCACTGGATCTGGGGCGAAGGAGGTGGCGTTGTGATAGGAGGTGTTCGGCGGCCTCTTCCTCACTGGATCTGGGCGAGGCTCGGTGGAAACGTCAGGGATTGAAGGGCGCGGAGAGGGAAGAGAGCAGGCGTGGGATCTAGAACAATAGTGAACTACCGGATGGAGGCTAGGGTGGACGCCTGCAGGATTGAGGGCCGAGGGGGCTAGTTCGCGGTGAAACATGCCCTCCTACTCTAAGTTTGAAGGCTCTCGATTGTTATCTTCTACACTCGACCTGTTTGAATACCAAGAGCACACCGAACCGGGCATATTGCAAATTGGAACTTTCGTTCGACGGGCCTGAGTGCCAAGTCTCAAAAATCGCTGCTCTACGCCGTGCGCGGCAAGACACGAGGGCACGGTGCAAGCATGCGACAAGGTGAAGGCATGAACCAAACACGCCCGAAGTCCTCCAGAGCTGTACTCCATGGCCACCCCGTTCCCCTGCTCCCTCGTTGTCGGTCCGAGCACACACATACACAAATAAAATCTAGAAATAAGCACACACTCATACACACACTGTTGCTAACGAGGACAACGAGGGTGGAGGACGACGAGGATGGCCGGAGGTGATCTCTCAACGACGAGGATGCGATGGGGACGACGATGAGTGCTCTGACAAAGGGGACGACGACGAGCGCTCCGGTGAAGGGGACGACGAGCGCACAGTGAGGCGTGCGAGCGCGTGGAACCGGGGAGAGGCGCGAGCCGGGCCGCTGGCGGAGATGGTGAGAGATGGCGCGTGGAGGCGACTGGAGGCTATGCAGAGCTGCTGCGACACGGTGGCTCTCAGGCGAAGAATGAAGACGATGGATGGGAGAAGAAGACGAGGCGATATTATTAGGCCGATCTTTAGTCCCGGGTGAAGCCACGGCCCGGGACTAAAGGACCTTTAGTCTCGGGTGATGGTAAGAACCGGGACTAAAGCTCTGACCTTTTAGTCCCGGGTGCATCCATGACCCGGGACTAAAGATATTTTTTTGGCGGGCCACGAAAACGTAGCCCACCTTTAGTCCCGGGTGGTTGATCGACCCGGGAGTAAAGGTGGGCTGCAGTTGTCTTCCTGCCGGTTCCAGAAGTTTTTCCTTTTTTATATATTTCTTTTATATAAATATGTAGACAATTATTAATTGCCTAATAAATAAAATATCATCCAAAAAATTATAATAAATATTCCTAGACTTGGTTTTGCATTATTATACACAACAAAAATTTGTAACCTATACTCTTTTGTTTTACTGTATAAATATTTAACATAGTGTAAATAATAATTACAATTTGCACCATGTAAAAATATACTACTTGATTAAAATCATTAAAACTATTACTTTTCGACAGGAAATAAGTTTTCACATCTTATTAACGTTGATTATTTTGTTTTTCATCACACATTCTCCACAGGAAATCCACCGTCAAGCAGAAAATTCATTTAAACCGTAGAAAATATGAAAACATGACAAAAAAATCTGAAGTCACAATTATTACATAATAGGTCTAATACATCACTATATATATCAAGCGGGCACAGTAGTGAACTTCTTCTTAACGTATATCCCTTGGTTATGATCAAGCCGTAACTATGGAGTGTCCTCATCATTTAGCTGGATGCTTGGGTCTTTGTTCACTGTGAAGGGTGGAATTCGGTCATCCTTTTCATAATCTTCTGATATGTCTGACTTGTCTTCAATTCCGACGATGTTTCTTTTCCCTAAAAGAACTATGTGGCGCTTTGGCTCAATGATTGGGTCATTGTTGTTTTTCCCTCTCTTCGGTTTTGTAGACATGTCCTTGACATAGAACACCTAATTCACATCCTTGGCAAGGATGAACGGTTTGTCTTTGTACCCAATATTGTTGAGGTCCATTGTTGTCATTCCATACTGGTTGTCGACTGCTACCCCGCCTCTAGCCGCATTTACCCATTGGCACTTGAACAAAGGTACCTTAAAAGTAGGTGCATAGTTTAGTTCCCATATCTCCTCTATGCGGCCATAATATATTTGCTTATTTCCATTAGGGTCGGTGGCATCTATGCGGACACCACTGTTTTGGTTGGTGCTCCTTTTATCTTGGGCTACTGTGTAAAATGTATTCTCATTTATCTCGTACCCTTTGTATGCGAGGATATGCCACGATGGCTGCCTAGCCAACAAATATAGTTGTTCATCAATACTCTCATCACCCTGACATTTTTTTCACAACCAGTCGCTGAAAGTTTCCATGTGCTGACGTGTAATCTAAGCTTCAGACTTCCCTGAAAACTCGGATCGGAGCAACTCTTTATGTGTCTCGATATACGGATCCACCAAGGAGGAGTTTTGCAGAACTGTGTAGTGTGCTTTATTAAAATAATTGTCTTGCATACCAATATATGTTTTCTTCCCGAGTGTCCCCTTTCCACTTAGTCTCCCCTCATGTCGCGATTTAGGAACACCAATCGGGTCAAGGTCGAGAATAAAGTCAACACAAAACTCAATGACCTCCTCTGTTCCATAGCCCTTGACAATGCTTCCTTCTGGCCGAGCATGGTTGTGAACATATTTCTTTAGGACTCCCATGAACCTCTCAAAGAGGAACATGTTGTGCAGGAACATAGGACCGAGAATGCTAATCTCCTTAACCAGGTGAACTAGGAGGTGTGTCATGATATTAAAGAAGGAAGGAGGGAACACCAACTCAAAGCTAACAAGAGATTGAACCACACCATTCTATAGTTTAGCTAGATCCATTGGATCGATTGTCTTCTGAGAAATTGCATTGAGGAATGAACATAGCTTCACGGTGGCTAGACGTACATTTGGAGGTAGAATTCCTCTTAATGAAACTGGAAGCAATTGCGTCATGAGCATGTGGCAGTCATGGGACTTTAAGTTTAGAAATTTATTCTCTGGCACATTTATTATACCCTTTATATTCGAGGAGAATCCAGATGGTACCTGTAACAACCCAAAAATCCACACACCAAAAATCCCAACTACAAAATTTTTTCTTCAAAAACCCCATGTGATGAGGAGTGACATTTGTAGGAGCTAACACTAAGTGTTGCATTAGTCGTAATCTAACTAAACCTACATGACTTGCACAAGTATCTCACCTCATCACCTTGAATTTATTTTACCACATAGCATACATCAAGTTGCATTATATTCAACATGGTGATGTGGATTTTATTTGGGTTTATGTGTTGATTAATAAAAGCTAACAAATATTTGTTTATAAATAAATGTACTAACATGGGATTAATATCCCAACATATACTATGACCAACATTTATCACCATGGGACATTATACCAAAGGAGAAATATGCCACTTTGATTTATATACATGAAAGAAGTGTAACATAATACAAAAAGAAATAGAAAAAGAAAAGGAAATAGGAGAGAGGGAAACTAAGCCAGCCTAACCCAACTGGCCCAACAAGCCACCAGACCAGCCCACGATCCTAGCCCGCGTAGGGACACGTCATGTGCACTGCTCCTTTCCCCGCAGCGGATGACAAGTGGGACCAACTTGTCATCCCTTCCACCGGTCCCCCCCTCAGGCCCCTGTTTCGGCCACCGGACGGCACAGTGTGCGCGCGCAATGCGCACTCCTCCATTGACCGATTCCACCCCCTGGCCATCTGACGACCTCACGCACGCCAGCACAACACTCGTGGGACCCATGAGTCACGCGAATTGCATGACCCAGCCATGCGCGCCAACGGCTGCGACAGAGCACATGCCGCTGCCGCACCCCTGCTCCCCGCCCTACCTTGGCCGTGAAGGCAAATTGGCGCCTACCACTGACCTCTGGAGCCCACCCGAGGATCGACAGTGACCGCTCAAGCGTCCTGCATCCGCCTGATCGCCCTGACGCCTTGATCACTGTCTGACACGCACAGTGTTCACCAGCCGCCTATAAAACTACACCTCGGTGCCTTAGGGTTCCCATCAACCCCGCCGCTGCTGGTGGCACTCCAGAACACCACACCAAGAACGGTCGAAGGGTGGAGGAAACAAGAAGGAAGGAAGGGGAGGAACGGAGAAGGAGGAGCAGAACCAGACCTCGCCGGAGCCAGGAGCGCCGCCCTGATCAGCTACAGCGATGTAGCTGCTCGGCACGGCACTGCATCGCCACATCATGGCCTCGCCTCGCCACCACACTGCCATCCTACCGCCATGAACCCTACGGTGAGCCACGTCATTCATCACTCGCTGCGCTAGCTGTACTCGCCATGAACGCCACCGTGTTCCCGCACCTAGGGGACGCAGAGGCGGAGCATTCCCGCTCCTAGACACGTTGCACACGCACCGCACGCGCACAAGCCCAAGGCCTGGCCTCACTGACCCCTAGCGGCTCGGGAACACCGGCACGACCACCCTGCATGCCATGGCCATAGACCACCATGGCTTCATTCCGTTCTGACCCCCAGAGGCCCGCATAAGCAGCAACCTCACCCTTTAGAGCTTTGCCTTGCCGTAGGACGCCTCGCACACAAGAAGATGGAGGAATTGGAGCTCTGGACGCCTCAGTTAACCCTGCCTCGCCAGCACGGACGTGCTCCAGAGCGCTGCCATGCCGCAAGAGTCCCCGCCATCTCCGGCCACCCCGTGATGTGAGGATCAGCCGTAGAGCTTCGCCTTGACCCTATACACCAAGCTGCCTCAAAGATGGGGCAAGAAACCCCGCCTTGCCCTAGTTTGCGCCATCGTAGCCATGTCGGACCACCGCCTGAGCTCCGCCGCGCACCTCATCGCGGTGCAGACTCCATTGCGCCCTTGACTGTTGTTGATCAAGTCCTTTGGCTCACCCTGGACCCTGATTTGGGGAAGGAAACCTTCCTTGGCTCCAATTGATGCCATAGCAACTGCACCATCGACCGCCGTCGTTGCTAGGCCTCCACCGGCCGGCTTTGCCTGAGCCCTTGGCGCCACACTGGACATCCCTGTCCTGGCCGCTGTATCATGTGGAAGCCGTTTGAGCCCCATTGAGCCCTTGCCGAAGCCTCGATGCATAGCGCCACCGTGGCCGTGTCTACCGCACCGCCGTTCCATGCACACCGGCCTCCCAGAGCGATGTGACCCCGCTAACGTGCTTGCGATGGCCCCGCAATTCCGTAGTCACCCTCGCAGCCCAATCGAGCCACCAGAGCGCGCCGCGTGCGAGCTCGCCGCCGGCGAGAGCGCTGCTACGGGAGAAATAGAGGAGAAATGGGTAAGGAGAAGAAGTAGCCATGCTGTGCGCACGTTCCACCATGAGCCGTGAGAAATAGGGAGAAGATGGACTTGGTCCACAATGAACCACGCTGTGGTCCATAGACCCACTATGGATAGTCCACCATGGACCATCCTACTGTGCCGAGCCCATGGACAAAACCCAATGGGTATCCAGCAACCGATGTGGCGCAACTAGAGATTGAGACATGTTGGGCCAAGCCCGGCCCGAATCCAAGCCCGTATCCAGGCCCAACCGACCCAGTTTGGACCCGGCCTGGTTGACCGTTGACCGGGCCCACAAGTCAGCGACACAGAGCCGCTGGACCCACTTGTCAGTGGGTGACGTCATGCTGGCATCATGCGGGTCCCACCTATCAGTGACAAACACAGCCGATGTGACGTCATGATGATGTCACGATGATGTCAGCTGCTGACGACAGCAGCTCTGGACCCACCTATCAGTACCAGAACCGAGATGATGATGTCATGCTAACATCATACTCATCACACTGATGTCAGCATGCCACGTGGACCAACAGGAGCATGACACGTGTCAGCACGATATTAATTCAGCCTTTTCCCATTTTTAGAAATGATTGAAACTTCAGAAATTCATAACTAGTTCATACGAACTCAGAAAAATACAAGACCAGGACCAAAATTCATCTAAAATCGAGCTCTACGCAATGAACCCATGTTTGAGTGCATTTGGCTCTTTTAAATTTTCATTGCTTTTTATGCTATTCTATAGACGTCGCTAACGCGACTATAATGCGATCGTTTGCAGACTCGGAGGAGAACCAGATGGACGAGGACCGAGAGTACCATGAGGAGTATGGAGATGACTACACTGAAGGTGCCACATCCCACCCAACCTTGTAGCACCTATCATGCATAGCTAATATAGAACTGCAATTGCTTTACTTTATTGTTATATTTACACTATGATAGGACTTGCTTAGTAGTATGCTTACTTGATGGCCTTTACCTTGATGCAACCTTACCCCTGCTTACCCTGCTATTAGGCTAGACACACGCTTGCTGCTATATTTCATTGCTTATACTTCTACTACGCTTGTACTACATTGATGCGTGGTGAAAACTGGTGTTATATGGACTATGGGGAGAGTGCTACGTGTGTGACTTGGGTGTGTGGAGGGTAAGGGTTGTGTCAACCAAGTTGGAGTATATGATGAGCCTGGGGCAAGTCTTGCCGTGGGGTGCTACCTGGGCACCCCTAGAAAATGGATACCTGTGGTGGGTAAATGGTATATGAGGTGGCCCTGGGTGTGAACCTATGATAGGAGGAGCCTAGGGTGGAGGTGCTGTGGTGGCACGGTAAATGGAAACCCTGATGAAGACATTTTGGCTTGATCATCCCTAAGGACTTACTAGTACTCAGATTCACCGGGAAGCCTTACGTACCACTCACCCTATATGGTACGGGACGGCTGGACTACTTGGTAGGATATTGCCACTACTGCTAGGTTGATAGCGGATAGTGCATAGAGGTACGGGGCGCGGAGGATTTCCCCCACACCCTTCTGAGACTTCATGGAGACCTCATGGACTCAGCTCATGACTCATAGTTTCAGCCACCCCAGACTAGGCTTGGGGTGTACCAGGGCTGAATGGTAGAGTGGCATTATCCTAGGCTAGCAAGCGGCCAGAATCAGCCCAGTTGACGATGGTCAGCGAAGAAGGCAGATCTTGTGGTTATGTAAAACCTTTGCAGAGTGTATGGTTGATTGATCGATACATATGCCGACTTGTCGGCTATGGACCTTTCCTAGATTTTGCTTAAACTAGATAGTGAGATGAGTCCTTCTCTTCTTCCCCCTGTGAGTGAGTGTCGGTCGTAGCCAAGGGCTATGGGCCATGAGACAGTGCCAAGAGGGAGTTGGCCTGTCGACTGAGCGATGGTATGGTGATGATGTGGAGATGGTGGTATATCGATCCCAGGATCGAAACCTGGCCCTGGATAGAAATGGGGTGGAATGGGTGTGGGAATGGTGTTAAAACTTGATATGCTAAAACATAGGAAACCCTAGCCTTATAGGTTCCTTTTGATTATATCCAACTTGCATCCAATTTCCATAAAGCAATGCTCATAGGGTGGGAGTGGCCAGTACAAATCGTACTGATAAATTTTGGCACACAGGTTCTATTGAGGAGTATAGCTCTGAGGAGTTTGACAGTTGAGGGGTTCGTTACTACGCTCGAGTTTGGCAATCTTATCTTCAAGTTGTTCTGAATGAATGCTACTTTTGATTCCGCCTATGCGGTGATGTAATAATTTATGTAATTCCGCACTATTTGTACTCTGATATTATCATTGTATGGATGTGGTATTTGACTGGAATTTTTGTAATATGATCTACAACGGTCATAATACACTTCGACTCTATAGATTTCCCTTTATGGAAATTAGGTTGTTTTAGTTAGTATCAGAGCCATACTTGACCCTAGGACAAAACCCTTAGGAATGGACGATAGAATAGAACGTGAACAACCCTTCTTTCGGTTATATACCGACCCTGCATTTACTTTTATGCAAGGCTTATCTATTTATTGACCTGCTAACACCTATTTCCTTAAAACATGTAGATGGCAACGAACATCGAATGGCCACCTCTAGGACCGCTACCTTTGGACCACGCCAAACTTACCTTCGACCTATGTGAGCTCGGGGGTTTTGCATAGACCCTCTGCCAAGTTCTCATCATGTTAGGAGTCCCTGATGAGCTTATCAAGGTCACCTGCACTGGGAAGTCAGCTCAGGGAGGAGGAATCGAAGGACCGGTTGTCACCTTAGTCGAGTTCCCAGCTAGCACTACCTTACCTTCTATCCCAGCTTTCACCAAGTTAACTATAGAGGACACAGTTGAGGAGGGACTGCGAGCTATCTCACACAAGGCACTTCGCAGAGTGATGAGGACCACTATGAGCACCTAAATATGATAGAGTTCCGTCTACTTCCCTAGGCCCTCGACCTCAGCCTTACCCCTAGTGAGCAGAGTTTTGCAGTCGGTAGAGTTATCTTTGCCGAGGAGGATAGATGCCTTCGCATCTCGGCTATCCACCTACTAGAGCAGGACAGGTATATGACCCAGCTTGAGCAGAGGAGACGTCAGGACCAGGCCCTTCTATGGGAGTACTAGGAGTGAGACTCATAGGGAGCACAGGAGCGAGCTAGTCTGCTTGAGATAGTTTCCAAGCTACAGGACGAGCTCAACCGTCGTGAAGAAGTCCATAGAGCCGAGGTCGCTGACTTATAGGACAAAGCCGCCGACCTAGGCAACAGGAACTGCTACCTCGACAGCAAGGTCTTGGAGTTGCAGAGAGAGTTGGATGACAAGAAGGCCGAGTTCAACCACAGAGGAGACAGAGAGAGGTCCAAGGGGATTGATATGCTGAAAATCCAATCTCAGAACAAGACCATGACTCAGGAGCTAGAGGAGTTCGGGAAGAAGGCCGTTCGCAACCAGGGTCACCTGATCAAGGCACTCAGGTAGAATGAGTACCTACAGGACAAGTGTGAGAGGACTTGGCAGGCTTGGTAGAAGTCTAACAAGAAGCACCTCAGGGAGATGAAGGGTATGTAGGATCAACCACCTAAGGAGATTCACAGCAAGACGAAGCCTAGGATAGAGGAGTTTGAGTTAGCCCCAAGTCGGCTCAACCTAGACGCCTGCCCTACCCTACCTGGAGCCAAGCCTATTGAGGAGCTCACCGAGGCCTTGAAGTACGTGTCCTGACTTCACAAGTCTGACGAGGACATCGAGATCAAGAATAATCGTATCCCAGCTGCTGTGTACGAGTTTGAGTAGATGACCCTACGGGGTCATGAGTCATGTTAGTGGCTTCCATAAGTTGTAACCCCATGATGTACCCCTTATGAGATGTAATATGAGACACTATGCATAGTATGATTCTCGTGAGTCTCCAAGTGTAGCTACTGGAGATGATGCTATGTAATAAAACCCATGTAATGAATATTTTGGATCATATTGCATCTTATGGATCTTATTGCTTCTTTGTAATGAGTGTTGAATAGTATAAATGTTTTTCTTTAAATCGTCAAAATCATGTATTCATACTGAATTATAAGCACTTATGGCTCAAACACTAAAATTCCTATGATCCGTGTTGCAGATGCCGAACCGCCGATCTGCTCACCTAATGAACCATGGATGTGCGCCCACCCCCAAACTAGTCAAACCAAATGGGGGGCATGGTGGCAACAACCGTGGCCATGGCCATGGACGTGGAGGGATACCCTTCAACCTAGAGAATACCCTGCTGCTTATTGAGGAGAACATTCCGCCACCACCACCACCGAACCTGGCAGAGGTGATGGCGCAACAGACCCAACTTCTTGCAACTCTTATAGATGGAGCAAACCGTCGCCAGGGAGGTCAGCAGAATGACTTCCAAAGGAAGCTGGAGGGATTTCTAAAGCTAAGGCCACCTACCTATGATGGCACCGACCCTAACCCGCTTGTAGCCGGTGACTGGCTCAAGGAGGTGGAAAAGAAGCTCGACCTCACCACCTTCACTGACGATGAGTGTGTTGGAGCTGCCACACACCAGCTCATAGGTGCAGCACGCGCCTGGTGGGACAGTTTTAGTGATTCCCATGAGGACCCTGCCAACATCTCATGGGATGAGTTCACCGAAGCATTCACTGAGTATCACATTCCCAAGGGTATCATGGAGGCCAAAGCCGAGGAGTTCCGCAACATCAAGATGGGAAAGGATAGGGTGACTGAGTACACCACTCGCTTCACCAACCTTCTACGCTATGCACCTTCCTATGTTGTGAACTCTGAGAAGGAGAAGTTGTACTATTATTGCAAGGGAGTTAACCCGTGTAACACCCCGGTGTTACGATCTTATTTAGCGCCGCGATTTAGGTCTAAGTAAAACTTCAAAACGAGTTTCTCGGATTTTTAATTTAAAACGTACTTGAGGCGATAAACGAATCCTGTGTGACGTAATTTCGTGAATTCAAATAAACGTCCAGGTAAAATTTCAGTGCGTAAAAATAGTTAAGAATTGCTGAATGACAATTCTGGCCCATCGATAACGAACGGTTCGTTCTATTAGATCAAGCATAAAAAGCAACGTTTATAAATAAAATAAAATCCATTAATAAATAGAACGATATATATATATATTTAGAATCAAATTTAAATTCGAGCTTGCTGAATTTTTCTTATGCCTAGACGTTGCAAATTGACTAAAGTAGTAAACCGTTATATATATATGTATATATATATATATGTATATATAGGTATGCATGTGTGTATATATATACACACACAAACGTTACGACAGTCACTTTAATAAAGAACTTGTAGCAGTGCTTGTTGACCTGCTCCTCTGTGGCCTGTCTATGTCTGTCTCCGCTCCCTGCTGCTGCTGCCTTCTCTCTTTTCTATTGATGCTGTCATGTACGACTTTTCATTTCCAACCAATCATGTACTAGTACAGAGGAAATGGATGGCATGAATGCTGCTGCTTGTCCGTTCTCCCTCTCTCTCTCTCACGAGTCTGCTCCTTGCTTTACCTCTGCTGCCCCTATCACGCCGGGTCATTTTCATTTCTCTATGCACGCGCTGGCTCACCGCTGGCGGCCACGCTGAGTAGTCCCATCCTATCTCCGCGTCAGTGTCCTAGCATGTACGACATTTCTCGCGCTGTTCCTCATCTCCTCCTTTTTCTGCTGTCGTGGAGGAGGCTCCATCTCCCAGCTCTAGCTTTTCCCTCTGCTCCACCGCACGCCCACACCAGCGCCCTCCTCGCTTCTCCTCCCGCGCTGCCTTCTGAGCACCCTGGCCCATGCTGCTGCCGCACACCACGCCATTGCCGCAGCTCCCCACCTGTGCCGGTCCTGCCTCGTAGCGCCGCGCCCCACCGGGTACCGCGCTAGAGTCGCCAGTGCCGACGCCGTCTCGGAGCCAGCCGCGCTCAGCTAAGTCATAGCTACCATGCCCTGGAGCGCTGTCGTGCCCTTCCCCATGACCTGCTGCTGCCGCTCGCACCCCGCCGTGGCCGCTGCAGCGCCGCTGCCAGACCACCGCACGTGAGCGCACTCCCCGCATCGAATCCCGTCATGGCCGCGCGACTACCGCGCTAGGCCAGACTATGACCCCATGCTACTCCTCCCCACCATGGCGCGCCTATGTCTCGCGTGTCGGCGTCCCACCGTTTTCCCGCTGCTCCTCGGTCCAGCTCTGCCACCGCTGCCTCTTACCGCCGTCGTCAGCCACGGTCTTCGTCGTGCTCTGTTCGTGGAAGAAGAAAGCAAGGTGAGGAAGGGTGGAAATCCAAGGAATAGAACTATGCAGGGTGTTTTCTGCAAAATACATGACTCATTGAACAGTAATCTGGACCTTGGATTGATTATAGAAGAGCGTAGGGGCCACTTCGCAAAAATGTCGTCGCCACCGTGCCCCAGGCCGTGTTGGGCCGGCTCGTTGGGCCAGCCTGCCGTGGCTGCGTTCCGCCTAGGCCGCCGCGCCGCGTGGGCTGGTCTTCTGCTGGGCCTCGCACCTCTGTGGGCCGCGCGCACTGCGCGCCCTGGCTGGGCCACGCTTAGTCGGTGGGCCACGCAACGCTATTGGGCCTCCGCCTGATGGTCGTCTGGGCCTTGTGCGACTGTGGGTTGCTGAGCTGGCTATTTTATTTAATATGGCTGAAGTTTGTAAATCCGTAATAAATCAAATAAAAATTATAAAATTATGAAACCAATTTTGTTAGGTTCCTAAATTCATGATCTACATGTTAGTATATTTTGTTCACGTAGGTTGGTAATATTTTTGGAAGCTATATAATTAATCTATGATACTTAATATTGTAAAATATGAACTTGTAGGAATTTCCTGGATAAATTGGTAATAGTGTTAGCTCTGAAAATTCGACTGTAGATTTCTAGCAATAATTAGTTGCTAGATAGACAATGAGGTCCTAATCCGAATATAGTAAATTAGATAGAAGGAAGGAAGAAACAACATTGGTTTGTACGACTAAAAACAACTGTTGGGGAATAATGCCTTGTTCGACAACATGGATACGTAACTAAGTACGATCGTCGTAGAACTAGCTCGTTAGCTTGAGAGGCGTCCGTCATATTTTACGAGTCACGATTGCAGTCGATTAATTATATCTTTGCATGTGCATCGCATTGCATATCATATAGGTACGATGATGGACCAACAGATCAATTAAAGGAGGATTGGGAATCTGAAGATGGTGTATTGGTATTCTCTCCAGGAGATGATGCGAGGGGTTTTCTATTCGGATGATCTGAGGATGCAGATACTAACTTTTAAATATATCTTACCCAGGCAAGCCCCGGTGCATAACCTCTACTTTTCTGCAGTTTAAATTATAATTGTGCATTAAGTTTTAAGGAGTTGAATGAAACCCACTTGCATATATATATATATATATATATATATATATATATATATATATATATATATATATCTTTATCCTATGAGTCTTACTAGTATGACAGGACCATGTAGATTGCTATGCTATAGGACTCTGGTAGAAGTCGAGTGATTGCCTGTCACTCGCGAGATATAGAAAATATGTTGCTATATGATTATCACTTGGAATATATAAAATGGTGGCCGGGCAGGGATGTGGTTTGGGTATTGGTGGGTGTAAGAAGTTGTGTCGCCGCGGAGGCAGGTCATAGCTTGGTTACACTGTTTTTCCCTATCTGGTCGGTTAAGGACCAATCGCTGCATATGTCTCTAGGCAGGTCACAGACTTATTATCCCGAGCACATACTTGTGTATGGGCGCTTGGAAGACTTGTTGCTCTCTTATCGCGGATCCGGCTCTTTCCAGACCGACTGTCAGGGTTTGTTTTTGGTGGAGGAGGTCCTTGCGCCGCACTGAGTCTAGGACTCAGGGGCGGGGGCTTGGAGTCCTAGTTTGGACGGGGACCTGGACACCTGGGACAGGAGAGTGATGGGTTGGTCCTGCTTGTGCCTGGGGTACAAGTGGGGCATGTGTTTTCGGGGTACCCAGCTGGGGGCATTGATTCGCGAATCACCGGGCTATCCGGTACGGCTTGTCTACGGTTTAGCATCATAGTAAGAACTGAAAGATGGAAGATGGAAAAAGAAAATCTGATTGCTTACCACCTGCTTGAAAGTAGCACAGGTGCTTACATAGAATGGTTAGTTAATGAACCAATGCAGCTATTAATAAAGAACCGAATATAAGGACGCACGCTTAGTATTGCTTTCTGCAAATGCAACCCACAAACCAGATAGCCTTACATATCATTGGAGTCTTTACTTTTCTTCTGTCAGATAAGTCTTACTGAGTACAATTGAGTACTCAGGGTTTTATTCCCCCTATTACAGGTGATAGGTGGATGCTAGAGCTAACCTTTGTGTGTGGATTCCTCCTGGTGGGCTCAGCGAGGATTTCCTTTGCGTTGCGATCGTAGTTGTTATTTATAACTCTCACCAAATGCTTTTATAAATGGAAGTTTAATAATTTGTTGTTGTAGTTTATATATCAATACTTCATCATGTCATTAATAGAGGTTTATTTCCGTTGTAACTCTGATCACATGTTTATATTCCGCTGTTCAATTAAATTGTTTACAACTCTGATAATATGATTTCATTCCGTTGTTATGTTAATAATTATTATACTCTGATGTTGTATTAAAAGTGATGTAAGAAATGGTTATGAATGATGTAAGCTTTATTCTCTCATTTGTGATCCTGATGATAAAAATGTGGATTTTTGGGTTCTCCCTGGGGGTGTGTCCGACGGAACCGAGTAATTTAGTGTTCTCCCTCAAGTGCTTAGTGTCTAATAGAAGACGAGCATTCTTGTGAGGCATTAGGTTAGGCGGTTCTTCCATAGGTGGTATCAGAGCATAAATGAGGAAATGAAGCTTCCAAATCCTTTTTAAGCTAAAATTTGACAACCCGTTTTTGCAAAAAGTTAGGATGTTTACATGCGATGTTATATAAGTAGCCGTATTGCTATGGTTATGTATCCATGATAGATGGCACTGAGCTGACTTAGATAGGATTAATCAAGTTTCTACAGGTACACTGACTTGAGCATAGTCCGATAGTATCGACTAGTTATACGGAGAGAACGCTGTGCCAAAAATCTGAGAACGGTTGCCCTATATGTTGGCAACAGTGGAATGACGTATAGGACGTGCATTCATGCATATCCTGTTTGTGCATTTTAGTGCCATATTGCTACTAGATACGCCATCCCTAGGTGTCACGCATGTCGTATTGTGCACGACTGCCTTGTTCTTGTTCCCAAAGTAGGTTTGCACTATGGCTTCATGTTTCACGTTCGCCCGTGGTTAGCGCCGGTCGTGACCCACGTCTCTCTTTACCCTTTTCTGCGCTCTTGTCGGACCCTTGCCCTATAGTCGTACTAGTCAGTAATGGCATCGCACATCGCTCGCCTCGAACGAGCAGAATTTGGTCGATCCACCATAGTGATCTCACACGGGAACCCTAGTGAACCACGCCAGGACCACTGAACGCTCTGCCTTTATAAGCAGAGCCTGGCTTAGCCATTGGTACCACCCCTTGGTGCACTTTAGCTCGCTTAGCTTTTCCTTTGAGCCAGCTTTTCGCTCAGCCTTCCTTGCAACCACCACCAAAGATGGCGGGAGCCTGGGTTAGTACCTACTACCTAAACGTTGAGGGTTTTCCCAGAATCCTGCATGCCACCCTGCAAAAGCTTAGAGTCAATGATCACCCCGAGTATGAGGGCCATGAGTATGAGGAGCATGGCACCGAGCGGTGTGAGGTTACCGTCTACATCAGGAAGAGTGAAGAGTTCCCCGACCTCACCGAAGCCTAGAGTGTGACCGCAACCGGGTTTCGCTTCATCGACACCTACTAGGTTGTGGCCCGCAAAGCCTTGCGATACCTCTGCTAGATCTATGAGGATCCCATTGCCCGTACCCCCATGCGGTTCTTTCCTCCTTTGGACAAGAATCGGCAGGCATGGAGGGCCCGCAGGGAGACTTTGCAAGGACGAGATGTGCAAGAGGACAGTCCCATCGTGGTGCACTTGACCACGTACCTGCTCGCTCTGGATGAGCAGTACGACCATCAAGCCTTGGAGCTAAGGGCCTGCCTTCGGCGCATCGAGGAAGCCGAGATCTTCAATCGGATGCTTTAGGTGCAGCTCATCGAAGCACATGCCAGTGCTGCAGCTGCTGAGAGCCGGGAGACTACCATGTTAGAAGCTCTGAAGGAGGCCAAAGATCGGCATGTTCATCAGCTACGGGTGGCCTATCTTGTCACCAAGGCCGAGCGAAGGACGTTGGCTGCTGAAAGGCAGGATGCCCCAATCTTGGAAGGGATCCCTATGCACCCGCTAGAAAGAAGAAGAACAAGTGTTGCAGCACCGCCCGCACCTCCACCCTCAGAAGTGTCAGAAGAAGAACCCTTGATTCCTCTCGCTCAGCCGTTGCCCCATGAGGATGTAGACTAGTTGCCTTGGGACGCTGTACCCATAGTAGTAGTGTTTTCATTACTGTCCCCCGATATTGTACTCTTGCCGTTGTTGTCATCCATAGTTGTTGAGCTTGTTCGACCGTAGGTGAATGCTGTGTTGTGAATGGGAGCCTGAATGCCTGTATAATGTACCCATATAAGATCGTTGGAACCTGCATTTTTTCTAGTTCACTATGTTTATTGCGTGCATCTACCTTAAAGTTTCGTTAGATGTGCTTAATGTTTTCAAGGGCAATATTAAGCGGGTTGCAAGAAAAGTTGCCATTTAGGTGCCAGCAGATCAGCCATGATTGGATGTTATTGGACACTATATCGACTAATTGTGGATGCCCCAACAGAACACTTGAATTTCTTTAAAACAAATCCATCGTTGGATTTGAATTCCTTGTCCCTTGTTGTGAAGGGAACTTTTGTTGTTTGAATTTTCCCTTGCAATACTCCCCTTACTCTGTGGTCTACGACCCCACTGCCTTCATGGCGTGTAAGTTGGTAGTAGTTGTCTGGTTAATAGCTTATGGTGCCGTGACGACACCGAGGGCTCCCTGTGGAACAGCTGCCACATGGTGACGCTGCTCGGCATGCGCTGGTATCGAGGTTGTTGACCAAGTACCTTTACCAAGCTACACCGCCGTACCATTTTGTTTTAAAAATTTTCTCCTTAGAAATGTTCAGGTGTTCAAACGGGAAATCCACAACGGGGTGATGTAGAAGTGTTCTCTCAAGGTACACAAGAGATGGTTTGGAGAAAGAAAGTATGACATGATATGGGTTTGCAGAAAAGACGGATGTGGTCAAGGAAGGAGAGCAAAAGAAGAGTAGTAAGGAAAGTTAGCAGTGGATAGTCGGGAGTGATTTTAAAAGCCTGAGTGGACGTCATGTCCCAATCCCTGTGTTTAGCTGACCGCGCTACGCATATTGGGTCATTTCGCTGCGTGCCCTATGAACACCGTCGGTGTCGGGTCCATTATCATCCCGTTTCGCATGGCCATGGCATCGAGCCGTGCTCGCCGTCTTTGTGCACTATGCGATTTTCCTTTTCCTGGTGTCCGGTCGGCTCTCTACCCCGTACCGTCGTTCCTCGTACCAGACCCCCCCATTTCCCCTTTCCCTTTCTTTCTTCTTTTGGTGACACGACCGCTGCACGCCTGCCTCATCGAGCGGACCCCCTCTCCTCTATTTTATTTCCCCCTCTGCTACTCGCGCAGGAAGCGCACCATGTCTCCGACCTTATCTCCATAGCATGCACCGTCTGTGTATCCCATCCCCACCGCATCCGCCTTTGTTGTGTTGCGCCCCACCTCTGTTCGCCGCTATAAGACCCCTTGGTCCTTGCTCTTCTTCTTCATCCCCATTCCTCTCACATTCACATAAGAGCTACGAAATCTAGGCGACGTTGTGAAGCTAAGTTCATCCGTCTGAGGTGATGGTGTGATCTGAGAAGAAGAAAGGATCTGGTTCGTCGAAGAAGTTCAAGTTCCCTTGGTTAGTTGGCCTTAGGATTCACGATGTTTTACTTCTCAGTCAACTGTTTATGGATTTGTTGGTGCTACGCCATGATTTGGATAATCATTATCTTGTTGTTTCTCCATTGTCCTCGTCTATCTCGACTTCTAGATTAGATCTCGGTTGTACCAAGTTGCTCTTAACCATATATCCCTAGGTCCCGTGTGGTTTTGTATTCGAAGTCGTGTAATCTTTCGTGTAACCCTTGATCTACGAATGTAATCGTATTTCCCCTTTTTTGGTTCTAGCTTCGAATCTCGGGACGAGATTCTTTTTATGGGGGGTTGGTTGTAACACCCCGGTGTTACGATCTTATTTAGCGCCACGATTTAGGTCTAAGTAAAACTTCAAAACGAGTTTCTTGGATTTTTAATTTAAAACGTACTTGAGGCGATAAACGAATCCTGTGTGATGTAATTTCGCGAATTCAAATAAACGTCCAGGTAAAATTTCAGTGCGTAAAGATAGTTAAGAATTGCTGAACGACAATTTAGACCCATCGATAACGAACGGTTCGTTCTATTAGATTAAGCATGAAAAGCAATGTTTATAAATAAAATAAAATCCATTAATAAATAGAATGATATATATATATAGATTTAGAATCAAATTTAAATTTGAGCTTGCTGAAATTTTCCTGTGCCTAGACGTTGCAAATTGACTAAAGTAGTAAACCGTTATATATATATATATATGTATATATATACATATATATATAGGTATGCATGTGTGTATATATATATACACACACGCACGTTACGGCAGTCACTTTAATAAAGAACCGAATATAAGGACGCAAGCTTAGTAATGCTTTCTGTAAATACAACCCACAAACCAGATAGCTTTACATATCCTTAGAGTCTTTTCTTTTCTCCTATCGGATAAGTCTTGCTGAGTACAATTGAGTACTTAGGGTTTTATTCCCCCTATTGCAGGTGACAGGTGGATGCTAGAGCTGACCTTTGTGTGTGGATTCCTCCTGGTGGTCTCAGCGAGGATTTCCTTTACGCTGCGATCGTAGTTGTTATTTATAACTCTCACCAAATACTTATATAAATGGAAGTTTAACAATCTGTTGTCGTAGTTTATATATCAATACTTCATGTCATTAATAGAGGTTTATTTCCGCTGTAACTCTGATCACATATTTATATTCCGCTGTTCAATTAAATTGTTTACAACTCTAATAATATAATTTCATTCCGCTGTTATGTTAATAATTATTATACTCTGATGTTGTATTAAAAGTGATGTAAGAAATGGTTACGAATGATGTAAGCTTTATTCTCTCATTTGTGATCCTGATGGCAAAAATGTGGATTTTTGGGTTCTCCCTGGGGGTGTGTCCGACGGAACCAAGTAATTTAGTGTTCTCCCTCGAGTGCTTAGTGTCTAATAGAAGACGAGCATTCCTGTGAGGTATTAGGTTAGGTTAGGTGGTTGTGCCACAACCCGCACATCAAGCTGAAGTTTGGCGGTATTGAGAGTAGCACGCTGCATGCTCTGGTGGATCGCTGCATCCAGACCGAGAAGGACCGTGCTGAAGCTGGAGAGGAGTACAGGGAGAGGAAGCATAAGCCTAAGGAGTCCTTCCGTGGCTGTGATCGCAAGAGGTTCTGCAGAGATGCACCATCCGGAGAACACTCTCGCCACAACAGGGATGACAACCCTAGATCGAGTAGGGGTGGTGGAGGCTACACCACCAAATACTCCCGCCCTGCTCAGGATCGTTACACCCGGGACCGTTATACTCAGGACCGTAACACTCAGGACCGTTCCAACCATCCCCGCTCAGCGAATGAACGCCCGGCATAGAACCGCTCTGCACCAAGCACTAGAAACTGGAAGGCACCCGCGTCAACCCCTACGGCGGTGCGCCTTTCACCTGCTTCGCTTGTGGCCAACCGGGTCACAAAGCCACGGAGTGCCCTCAGAACTCAGCCGCTCAGAAGTCTCAGTTCAAGGGATCTGCTACTCGTGGACGTCTCAACCATCTGGACGCTGAGGAAGCACAGGCTGCCCCTGACATTGTGTATGGTATGTTTTTAGTTAATGGCAATACTGCATCAGTTCTATTTGACTCTAGAGCAACTTGTTCTTACATATCATCCAAGTTCGCACGAGAGCATGACCTGCCTATAACCCCACGTGGAAAGCCTATCATCACTAGCTCACCTTTAGGAGACCTAAAGTGCACCCACATCTGTAAGGGAGTGAGTCTTACCATTGAGGGTCTTATCTTTGAAGCCGACCTAACCCTGTTACCTTCCACGAGCCTAGATGTCATCTTAGGTATGGATTGGCTAACCATTCACCGAGGTATCATATCATGTTCACCTAGATACGTCCAAGTGACCCACCCATCAGGCCAAGTTATTAGATGTGAACCTCAGTCCGGAAAGTCCACTTCTATCCTATGTGCCCTTAAAGCTAGTTTAGAATCACAAAAAGAGGAGAAGATAGTTCATGATGTGCCTGTGTTCAGAGACTATCCTGATGTATTCCCTGAAGAATTACCGGGTATGCCACCGGACCGTGATGTAGAGTTCATCATTGATCTTTTACCGGGAACATGACCCATTGCCAAGAGACCCTATCGCATGTTAGTTGATGAACTAGCCAAGCTCAGGAAATAGCTTGATGAGCTCATCTCGAAGGCGTATATCAAACCTAGTGCTTCACCCTGGGGATCCCCTGTTCTGTTTGTTAAGAAGAAGGATGGCTCGATGAGAATGTGCATTGATTATCGAAACTTGAACGTAGTCACCATCAAGAACAAGTACCCTCTGCCAAGAATTGATGACCTGCTTGACCAGCTCAGAGGTGCCAAGTATTTCTCCAAGATTGATCTCAGATCTGGCTATCATCAGATGAAGATTCGAGAGAGTGACATCCCGAAGACAGCTTTTGTGACTAGGTATGGGCAATTTGAGTTCACTGTGGTGTCCTTTGGACTCACGAATGCTCCCGCCTACTTCATGAACATGATGAATAAGGTTTTCATGGATGAGCTGGATAAGTTCGTGGTAGTATTCATTGATGACATCCTTGTTTATTCACCCACCGCTAAAGAACATGAACATCATCTGAGAACTGTGCTTGAGAAATTAGCCCAACATCAACTCTACGCAAAGTTCAGCAAATGCGAGTTTTGGCTATAGAAAGTTGCCTTCCTAGGCCATGTACTATCAGCTAAAGGTGTTGCAATTGACCCAGCCAAGATTGAAGCTGTGAAAGAGTGGGATCAACCTCATAACATGACCGAAGTCAGAAGTTTCTTGGGATTGGTTGGATATTACTACCGGTTCATCGAGAACTTTTCTAAGATAGCCCGTCCAATGACCAACCTTCTGAAGAAGACTATGGAGTTTGAATGGACGCTCGAGTGTGAACAAAGCTTTCAAGAGTTGAAATTGAAGCTTACCACAACTCCTATGCTAGCATTGCCTGATATCAGCAAAGATTTCGTGGTCTACTGTGATGCATCCCGTCAAGGACTTGGCTGTGTATTGATGCAAGGTGGAAGAGTGATAGCTTATGCTTCTTGACAGTTGAAAGAACATGAGAACCGTTACCCTATTCATGATCTTGAGTTAGCAGCAGTTGTGCATGCTTTGAAGATCTGGAGGCACTACTTGATAGGCAACAAGTGTGATATCTATACCGATCACAAGAGCTTGAAGTACTTTTTCACTCAGGAAGATCTAAATATGAGGCAACACCGATGGCTAGAATTGATCAAGGACTATGACCTAGAAATTCACTATCATCCGAGAAAAGCTAATGTAGTCACAGATGCTCTCAGTCGCAAGAGTTACTGTCACACTTTGATCACTGAATCCGCACCACCTGAGCTCAAGGAAGAGATTAATGATTTCCAACTTGAGATGCTACCGCATGGCTTGTTGAATGAGCTCTGCATATAGTATGATCTCACAGATCGCATTCGTCAAGCTCAGAAAAATTGTGAAGAGATCGAATATCTCCGTGGTCTAATGAAACTAGGCTACAAGACCAACCACTATGAAGATGAACAAGGAACCATCTAGTTCAAGGACAGAATCTATGTCCCTTCCGATCCAGCACTATGAGAGGAAGTTCTATCAGAAGCTCATGATTCTAAGTACTGTATTCACCCTGGAGGTTCAAAGATGTATCAAGACTTGAAGAAACACTTTTGGTGGAAAGGCATGAAGACAGACATTGCAGGACATGTGGCACGATGTGACACCTATAATAGACTCAAGGCTGAACATCAAAAGCCTGCAGGATTGTTGAAGCCCCTTAATGTTCCTGAGTGGAAATGGGAGAGTATATCCATGGATTTTATAGTTGGATTGCCCCGTTCACAGAAAGGCAATAATTCCATTTGGGTGATTGTTGATCATTTGACCAAGGTTGCTCACTTTGTACCCATTAAGACCAAGACCGATGCCAAAAAGTTAGCAAATCTATATGTTGAGCATATCCTCAGACTGCATGGAGCTCCCTCTAGTATTGTATCTAATTGTGGTCCTTAATTTATGTC
The DNA here is from genome assembly GCF_019320115.1 of Miscanthus floridulus. NCBI lineage: Eukaryota > Viridiplantae > Streptophyta > Magnoliopsida > Poales > Poaceae > Miscanthus > Miscanthus floridulus. The sequence continues at coordinate 169,623,595 of NC_089581.1, read as the reverse complement.
CTGATTCAGGGAAGCCCTGCACAAGTCCATTGGAACCAAACTTGATTTTAGTACCGCTTATCACCCATAGACAGATGGACAGACTAAACGAGTAAATCAGATCTTAGAAGACATGCTTCGCGCTAGTGTACTAAATTATGGCTCTGATTGGGAGAAATGCCTACCCTATGTAGAGTTTTCTTACAACAACAGCTACCAAGCCAGTATCAAGATGTCGCCGTTTGAAGCTCTGTATAGCAGACATTGTAAGACACCTTTGATGTGGTCTCAACCAGGGGAAAGATCATTCTTTGACTCTGCTAAGATTCAAGATGCCGAAGGAGTTGCTCAAGTAAAGGAGAATTTGAGAATTGCTCAAAGTCGATACAAGAGCTATGCTGACAAAAGAAGAAGAGAACTTGAGTTCAATGTGGGAGACTTTGTCTATCTCAAGGTATCCCCGCTACGTGGAACTGTCAGATTCCACGTGAAAGGAAAGCTCGCCGCTAGATTTGTTGGGCCATACAAGATCTGCAAGAGGATTGGAAAACTCACTTACAAACTTGAGCTACTTGAGGAATTGGCGGGTGTACATCCCGTATTCCATGTCTCACAGCTATGCAAGTGTTTGAGAGTGCCCGATGAAGTGATCCCGACTGATACACTTGACATTCAGAACACTCTCGAGTATAAAGAGCATCCTATCAGAATTCTGGGTAGAGATACCAAAGAGACCTGAAGCAAAACTATTCCTATGTGCAAGATCCAATGGAGCAATCACACTGAGAGAGAAGCAACATGGGAGAAAGAGTCTGGCCTCCGACTACAATATCCTTATCTCTTTGAAGGGTATGTTATGCTTTAATCTCGGGGATGAGATTCTGTTAAGGGGGTAGGACTGTAACAACCCAAAAATCCACACACCAAAAATCCCAACTACAAAATTTTTTCTTCAAAAACCCCATGTGATGAGGAGTGACATTTGTGGGAGCTAACCCTAAGTGTTGCATTAGTCATAATCTAACTAAACCTACATGACTTGCACAACTATCTCACCTCATCACCTTGAATTTATTTTACCACATAGCATACATCAAGTTGCATTATATTCAACATGGTGATTTGGATTTTATTTGGGTTTATGTGTTGATTAATAAAAGCTAACAAATATTTGTTTATAAATAAATGTACTAACATGGGATTAATATCCCAACATATACTATGACCAAAGTTTATCACCATGGGACATTATACCAAAGGAGAAATATCCCACTTTGATTTATATACATGAAAGAAGTGTAACATAATACAAAAAGAAATAGAAAAAGAAAAGGAAATAGGAGAGAGGGAAATTGAGCCAGCCCAACCCAACCGGCCCAACAAGCCACCAGACCAGCCCACAATCCTGGCCTGTGTAGGGACATGTCATGTGCGCTGTTCCTTTCCCCATAGCAGATGACAAGTGGGACCGACTTGTCATCCCTTCCACCGGTCCCCCCCCTCGGGCCCTAATTTTGGCCGTCAGATGGCACAGTGCGCGCGCGCAACGCGCACTCCCCCATCGACCGATTCCACCCCCTGGCCATCCGACGACCTCGCGCATGCCAGCATAGCACTCATGGGACCCACGAGTCACGTGAATTGCATGACCCAGCCACGTGCGCCAACGGCCGCGACAGAGCACATGCCGCTGCTGCACCCCTGCTCCCCGCCCTGCCTTGGCCGTGAAGGCAAATTAGCGCCTACCACTGACCTTTGGAGCCCACCCAAGGATCGACAGCGACCGCTCAAGCGTCCTGCATCCGCCTGATCGCCCCGATGCCTTGATCACCGTCTGCCGTGCACAGTGTTCACCAGCCACCTATAAAACTACACCTCGGTGCCCTAGGGTTCCCATCAACTCCACCGCTGCTGGTGGCACTCCAGAACACCACACCAAGAACGATAGAAGGGTGGAGGAAACAAGAAGGAAGGAAGGGGAGGAACGGAGAAGGAGGAGTGGAACCGGACCTTGCCGGAGCCAGGAGCGCCGCCCCAATCAGCTACAGCGACGTACCTACTCGGCATGGCACTGCATCGCCTCATCACGGCGTCGCCTCGCCACCGCACCACCATCCTACCGCCACGAACCCTACGGTGAGCCACATCGTTCGCCGCTCGCCGCACTAGCCGTACTCGCCATGAACGCCACCGCGTTCCTGCACCTAGGGGATATAGAGGCGGAGCATTCCCGCTCCTGGACACGCTGCACACGCACCGCACGCGCACAAGCCTAAGGCCTGGCCTCACTGACCCCTAGTAGCTTGGGAACACCGACATGACCACCCTACACGCCATGGTCGCAGACCACCATGGCTTCATTGTATGGATGTGGTATTCGACTGGAATTTGGGTAATATGATCTACAATGGTCATAATACACTTCGACTCTATAGATTTCCCTTCGTGGAAATCAGGTCATTTCAGTACCTTGATGCTTGCTAGGCATTCAAACATGCTTTCCTTCTCTTCTTTGCTAAGAGTGTAGCTGGCAGGATTTAAGTAATGGCGTCCATCATCTATCTTCTCTGGATGTAGGTTGTCTCATTCTTTCAAACATCGTAGGTCCTATCGTGCTTCAAGTGTGTCCTTAGGCTTCCCATACACACCCATGAAGCCTAGCAGGTTCACACAGAGATTCTTCGTCAGGTGCATCACATCGATCACGCTACAGACCTCTAGGACTTGCCAATAGGGTAGCTCCCAAAATATGGACTTCTTCTTCCACATGGGTGCATGACCGCCGACGTCGTTTGGAACAGGTTCGCTGCCATGTGCCTTTCCAAATACTACTTTGACATCCTTGACCATATTGAGTACATCCTCACCAGTTCGGTTGCTCGGCTTGGTATGGTGGTCTGCCTTACCTTTGAAATGCTTGCCTTTCTTTCTTAGAGGGTGATTCGCAGGAAGAAATCGATGATGGCCAAGGTACACGACCTTTTGACATTTTTTCAAGAATATACCTTTAATGTCATCGAATCAATGCGTGCATGCATTATATCCCTTGTTTGATTGTCCTGAAAGATTACTTAGAGTAGGCCAATCATTGATTGTTATGAACAACAATGCTCGTAGGTCAAAGTGCTCCTGTTTGTGCTCATCCCACACACGTACACCTGGTCCGTTCCACAAAAGTAGAAGTTCTTCAACTAGTGGCCTCAGGTACACATCGATGTCATTGCCAGGTTGCCTTGGGCCTTGGATGAGCACTGACATCATAATAAACTTACGCTTCATGCATAACCAGGGAGGAAGGTTGTAGATACATAGAGTAACAGGCCAAGTGCTATGACTACTGCTCTTCTCCCCAAAAGGATTCATACCATCCGTACTTAAAGCAAACCTTAAGTTTCTTACGTCATTTGCGAACTTCGGAAATTCTCTATCGATTGCTCTCCACTAGGACCCATCAGCAGAGTGTCTCAACATATTATCTACCTAACGGTCTTCTTTATGCCATCGCAACAAATTTGCATGGTCTTTGTTTCTAAACAGACGTTTCAAGCGTGGTATTATAGGAGCATACCACATAATCTTGGCAGGGATTTTCTTCGTGGGACGTTCGCCCTCAACATCACCAGGGTCATCTCGCCTGATGTTATACCATGATGCATGACATACCGGGCATGCATCTAACTTCTCGTACTCCTCACCATGGTAGAGGATGCAGTCATTAGGATAGGCATGTATCTTCTGAATTTTTAATCCCAAAGGGCAGACTACCTGTTTTGCTTTGTATGTAGTAACGGACAATTCGTTAACCTTTGGAAGCATCTTCTTTTGGATTTTTAGTAACTCCCCAAATCCCTTGTCAGATACACCATTCTTTGCCTTCCATTGCAGCAATTCTAGTGTGGTACCCAACTTTTTCTGTCCTGCATCACAAGTTGGGTATAGCAATTTCTTGTGATCCTCTAGCATGCGCTCGAACTTGATCTTCTCCTTTTCACTTTCGCATTCTCTTTGTGCATCACGAATGGCCTGACCAAGATCATCAGCGGGCTCATCTTCTGCGACTACCTCTTCTTCAGCTTCCCCCATTGCAGTATCATTGAAGGCACCATATTCAGCAATAATGTCATCATCGTCCCATTATTCTTCTTCACCTTCTTATATTATAACCCCGGTTTCTCCATGCTTCGTCCAACAAATATAGTTTAGCATGAAACCCGACTTCAACAAGTGTGAATGAAGACTCCTTGAGCTAGCATATTCCTTCAAATTCTTACATATGGCACATGGGTTGCACATGAAACCATCGCGTTTGTTTGCCTCGGCCACACATAAGAAAGAATGCGCGCCCTCAATGAACTCTTGGGAGTGGCGATCAGCATTGTACATCCAATGTCGGCTCATCTGCATTACATAATATACATACCATATTAAAACCTAGAAGATAATTAGTTAATTATATGACATGCATGTCACCACACAAGGTATTAATTTATGAAAGTCTCACTATAATATAGACAATCCCAACTACCAGTAAAAAAACTAAAGCTAAAATGTACTTCAGCAGCACAAGGATTTCACGATCAATCCCAACTAAAACAGACAGATCATGTGTTTGTTCAACATCTATGGGCTTCTTTCGTAGGATCACTGCCTCATCAGCCGCCGTAGCCGCCTGTGCAAGAGAGTTTTGCACGTGTTCAACATACTCTTCATCCCAGTACCAGCCTGAACATCCAGTGCCATCCCACTGAAATTAAAAAAAAATTAGAACTTTAATCACAATCATCATGAAAATAAGTATAAATTAACCATAATCATCAAATGCGACAAAATAACTCACATTGCGATCCGGAAACTTGTAGAAGATACGGCCTTTGTTGGGACACTCCTTTCTCACCCGGTACTCCATCACAACCTTCTCCTCACACTTGTCGCATGTAATGAGAGGAAGGTCCAGCCTCAGTCGCTTTTGAACCCGATGAGAGGCCGAGGACCCGGAAACAGTTACCATCTACTCTATATACTCATTTTTAATATAATATAAATTTCTCATTTTATAAACAAATAAAATTAAAAAAAACTCTAAAATTCTCTATATCTCTAAACCATGAAGTTTGCTATGCATGCTAGAAATGAAAGCTGAATACTAGTTTTGAATAACTACTTTAACCTTCTTTTATCCAAATATGTAAACTTTAAAGTGATTTTGAGCTTAAATGGCTTACAAATAAAAAAATTCTATCATAAAAAACCACATATATCTAGTCCACAAAATGAGATATGCTACTGATGAAACATGAGAGTATAAAGTTGGTAACCTTTATAACCGAAGAATCGATGGAGGAATCGAAGAACATCTTGTGATTACCGGCGATGAGGAAGAAGAGAGACCGGCAATGAAGCAAGAAAACACTGAGCTCAAAGTGGCTCGGGCTCAGGGAGGAAGAAGGGCTATATAGGAGGGGAACTGTAGTCCCGGTTGGAGACAGAAACCGGGACTAAAGGTCCCTTTCTAGTCCTGGATGGAGCCTCCAGCCGGGAGTAGACTTTTACTCCCAGTTGGAGGGACGAACCGGGAGTAAAAGTTAACCTTTAGTCCCGGTTGGTAGCTTAAACCGGGACTAAAGGTCCCCTACACCAAAAGCCTGCCGCAGTAGCCGTTGGGCAGGGACCTTTAGTCCCGATTGAAGCTACAAACCGGGACTAAAGGTCTATCTACTCCCGGGCGCGAAAAATACCGGGACTAAAGCCAAATTTCAAGGTGGGATCAAATGTTGTTTCTCTACTAGTGGACTTTTCCCTGTGTGCTATTATAAAAGATCGCAATCCTCTGTGTGTCCCTAGAAAAATTCAGCGGTCTTCAGCGCCACTACTCTAACTTTTTGGTGTCCTCTATGCCACTTCTATCAGTTTGGACTCTAACGCCGTCAAACCGCATGTGTGAAAAGACAAAAATACCCTTAAGTCTAAATATGTTATTAATTTTTTTTAGCATCTTAACGACTTCAAATGAAAAAACTCAAAACTAGAAAGTTGTAGATCTCATCGAGATCTATAATTTTCATATAAAATTTATTTTCATTTAATTCCGCAAAAAAAATTCTAAGATACATTAATCATATCAAATCATATTTTTTTGCGGAATTAAATAAAAATAAATTTTTGTATGAAAATTATAGATCTCGACGAGATCTACAACTTTCTAGTTTTGAGTTTTTTCATTTGAAGTCGTTAAGATGCTTAAAAAAATTAATAACATATTTAGACTTAAGGGTATTTTCGTCTTTTTACACCTGCAGTTTGACTGCGTTAGAGCCTAAACTGATGGAAGTGGCATGGAGGACACGAAAAAGTTTGAGTAGTGACGCTGAAAACCGCTGAATTTTTTCAAAGACACACATGGAATTACGATCTTTTATAATGGCACACCGAAAAAAAATCTACAGGCACTAAGGTAGGTACGACTTACATGCGGCCAGCTTCTCCAAACAGTAGAAGCATGCTGCTTGCGTTGAAGCCCTAGGTGCAAGAATTTTACTCCCTCTATCTTAAAATATAAGAGATTATAATGAGTCAACCGTCTTAAAAAATTGATTTCTTCAAGGGGCGTGTATAAGTTGGGGCCTATCTGGACATTTACACTTTGTTCACTTGTTGGTTTCAGCCAACCTTATTCAACCAGCCAACAGTATTTTTCTCTCGCAACAAACAAGCACCAGCTAGCCCAAACTAGCCCAACCAACCAGCGAACTAGTCGTTAGTAGAATTGTTTCTTATGGCGCCAACCGTGACGTCTAAAAAGTGCGCAGGGCCCTCTGAAAATCATATGTGTAGTCGACGCTAATACTTTTCTGTCTTCTCTATAAACTTGGCTAGACTTAAAGTAGATTTTTCGTTATTCTAAGTTAAACTACTCTAAGTCTAGCCAAATTTATATGAGGAAAAAGGAGAAAATATGTTCTCCTGACCAGCGAATTGTCTTGAGAAGTACATAAAAAGAGAAGAAAGTGTCTTATTTTCACAGGTGGTAGCTCCATGAGTCCGAAGAATTGACTCGGCAAAAGTGTCAGCGTTGTGCCTATAGCTATGCAATTCAGGTCAATATATACGTGTTTAAACAAACATATTTTATTTATTTATCGATCAAGTACGTACGCTACGACTGTGTACGTGCACTCTGTACAGTAAAAAATCCAGTTATGTATATATAGTACTAGTACATATGCATGATTTGCATACGACGGACTGGCTCCACACACGTAATCTTGAGTATGTTCGTACGTGATGCTAATTACTACAGCACAAGTGACGGTAACAACCTATCCGCTGTTCGTCTAATGCTGTGGGGCCAGTATGCATGACCGCATGTTAGGTCGTAGGTCGCTCGCACATATATATTGACCTTTCCTTTGTTGATCGAGTCCAAGCGTACCTACGTAAAAGGTCAAAGTGCGTGTCAAACAGTATTAGTTACGGCATTATACTAGACCAACATGCATGCTGTTGTGTTTAAATATAAACGGTTGAATTTGGTCTCAGTCCTACATTTTTTTACCAGTACGTCAAGGTCACTACTGTTAGTTCATTGTTCTTTCCGCGACGACGACAACTACGTTGGCCCGCATTACATGCATGTTCGTGATTCTCCGGTGATTCATTCAGTTGGTGGCTTGGCGCCATTGGTCAAATTATTTGAAAAGTGTATATAAAAACGTTTCTCCTGCCTACAGAAAGGTATTAGTCCAATAATTAGGCACACTTCATTAAATAATCGTCAATAGGGAGTCGGGATATTTTTTAAAGGAACGTCAAAAGATTTGCCGCGATTTCTATTATACGAAGAAAGAAAAAAGGTAAGTACCAGTCCAATTTTTTTGAATGGAAACTAGGCCAGAAAAAAACATATAACTAAGGAGAGTGCCCCGCTCATTCTGTACAACTTTGGCACGACTGTCACAACTCCACGTCACCACTTGCAACTTGGTCGAAATCGATCTAAGTGCAACAACTTAAATTGGTCGAATCGACCCAACTAATAACTAACACAGGCTAAAGAAACACGACGACCTGTCGGGCGACTCCAGACAGCATAGCTTGGGACACCACCATAGCTAGACGGCAAGAAGCGACTGTGGAACTAGAATGCCTAACAATGCCTCTAAGGAGGAAACGACGCTAAAAGCGCCGGCAATGTAGAATGCCAAGGGAAGGTTTTCACCTGCAACATCCAGTATAGCAGGAGGAGAGGTAGGAAAGGATGCCTCCAAGGAGGGAACGATGTCCACAAACGTCGTTCGTCCAAGCTTTTGCCCCGACCTCGAGCAACCTCCATACCGTTGCCGACGGAGACCAAACCCTACCAAGGAGGCCGGGTGCGGTGAAGGATCAGTAGCAGCCTCACCCGGTCGGATGACGGTCAGAAGAAGCGCCGGGAGAGGCCCGCCAGAGAGTCCGCTCCCCGCCGGAACCGACAAAGCTGGCTAACAGCAAGTAGATCCGGCTAGCTCTGCCACGAAACCCGCCCGAGGAAGGGGATGGTTGGGAGAAGAGGACCGGTCGGAAGAAGCCTCAGTTACCCAGCCCACCACCGTCCCAATTCATGCCGAGCCAACCCCGCATGAACCACGCCACGCAAGGCCACCAGCAGCCTCCGCACGGAGCCTCCACGCCTGCAGAGGCAGAACGGACCGGCGCCAGAACCAGCCGCCATGCCCAATTCCGTTTTGGCGATGATCACCCGATTCTATCCTAGCGAACGGAGACCACGTCTACACGCTAACTTTCCCCTTTTCCGGCGTGCCTTTTCTGTCTTTTTTCTGCGCCGTACGCGGATATATTCCGTGCATGCGATTATTTTTTAGTACATGCTGCTCCGATTCGTTGCGTAGCATGGCTACGTGATGGTCTTATTATTTTTTTTATTTTTGTGCATCAATTTATTTTATTTTTAGTTGGTTTTTGTTTTATATGATTTTTAATATTGTTTTCATTTTTTATATTTTCTATCCTTCTTTTGTTTATTTTTTATTTTTATTTTTTTAGTAGCATTGGCAAGTTGCATAGAATAATTTATGTACACAAGTTATGTTTGATAACTTTTGTACATAAGTTGTATTTTATAACTTTTGTGTTTTCAAGTTTTGGTATAAGTTATAAGTTAATTTGTTCCTTTTATGTTTAAATAATTTTGTGTTTCCAAGATTTGTCATAAGTTATACTCTCTATGTCCAAGAAAACATGCAACTACGGGTTGCGTGCCGACAAAAGTAATTTATGTTTAACCAAATTTCTAGTGAATACTATTCATATTTTTAACTCCAAATTAATTTATTAAGAAAATAAATTTTGTTATTAACCTAATGGTATTTATTTGATATCATAAATATTGATATTTTTTATCTATAATTAAACAAACCTGAGATACTAAACCTTGGCACTGTGCTAAAATTGCATGTTTTTCTAGACGGAGGAAGTAGGTTAACTCGTTCCTTTGTGCTTAATAACTTATGTGCATAAGTTGTATTTCATTACTTTTGTGTTTTCAAGTCTTAGCATAAGTTATAAGTTATAAGTTGTGTGTTATGAGTGATATGTTATAAGTTATATGTTATAAGTTAATATACTAGAAAAATTCTTCAAAACATATGTTGGTCTCGTCGCGTAGAACACGCTGGTGCAGATGGAATTAAAAATAGATATATTGTTTAGAAGTTATAACAATTTGAAATAAATGTTTCAAAACATATACCTTTTTTCTAGGGTGACGTCACAGCAGGAAAAGGGAGCGAGGAGGAGGGTGGGTGGCATGCATCAGACCAACCGAAAACAAAAATCTGCGGCATTGAATCCTTTGCTGAAATACGAATGTCTATCGGATCATTCCATCTATTTAAATCGAGTGAGCGTTCGCCGATTAGCACTGCTGGCCACATGGCCAGCAGGAACGAGCGCCCTGCCCACCGCCACTCGCCAGACCTGGACGAATCCGGCAAGCGAATTCTTATGAACACTGGATCAATCGCAAGGAATTTAATTCATGGATTTGAGTGTAACGAATATGGCACTCTCATTTTATTTTGGAACCTAGAATTACATGAAAGAACAATGTGCGAGAGAGAGATATAAACTCCATGTATTTTTGCATGGAATTATTAGTAACAATCTCTTAATTACAAATTCTGAACAGCTAGCTACCTATCTTTCAGAAAGAACGAATGAAATGAACAATATCCTTTACGCAACAACTACATACGCATGTACAGGTTAGTTGACCGTTAACTATCAACAGAATCGGAACCGGCTTAGTAACTTCATAAAAAATAGACCGACGACCCGTCATGCTGCGAGCCGGCTGGGCGGCAGCCCTGATCGGACGACGGGCATGCATGCCGCATCATCGAGGCGCCGCCGCCCCGCGCGCCCGGCTAGTTACGTTTACGGGTGGCCAGGAGGGAGCTTGCCAGTGGCCGGCTAGCTAGTTTATCAGGGGCACGATCCATTGGGAGCTTGGCAGTTGTGGTTGTTGCCGCCCGGCCCTCGTAGCACCTGCATTATCATCCCCAGCCAGCCGCCGTCTGCTGTCGTCGCTACCGCCGGTGCTTCCATCAACGGCCTCGCCGCAACGAACACGTTGCAGCACTGCATCAGCAGGACGGCCACCAGCACCGCCCTCATCGCCATCGTCATCATCGCTGCCGCTGATGCCATATCAGATCAGTCCCTTATGATCGATGCGATCACACGCTTGTCTGCGATGTACCGGGCTGCTTGTTGCTACTAGCTAGCAGCTAAAAGTAGCCTTGAAGAAAAGCTAGCTAGACGATATCGATGGAGCTATATCTAGCCAGTAGATATATTGCTAGCAATGTGATAGATCGCCGATGAGAGGAAGCTGGCCGGCAACGCCTATGGTGGGATGCCCTTGGAATGGTTGTTGGGAGAAGAGAGACAAAGGTGGTGGCCTTTTATAGCTAGCCTGACGCCGCCAAGAAAGCTATGACAGCACCACAGCGGACCGGGTCTGTTCTTCGGCTTGTACTGATTCCCTCTCATCTCGGCATTCGGTAACAAATACTCCCTCTGTCCCTTTATTTACGTCGCTTTGGCATCTCAGGAGGTACAACTGAATCTCTGTGAACATGAACACTTTATCGCATGGCAGGGGTTGTGAATGTGGACATTAAAATCCACTGCCACAACGACAGTGAAAGAGGGAGAGAGAGAGTATGTGACAATATTATATGGTTGTTTTAAAGCAACTATTTTGAACTTTTGTTACAACTTATTGTTTATGTACTGAGTTTGGTTATTTAAAATGACACGAGTGGATTTGCCTTGAATTTTGTAAAATATTTTTTTGTTTTTTCATAAATGTTTGTAAAAAGCATTATAGAATTGTGTTTCGAAGACATCTTTTTTCAAAAGAGTTTCCTTCTCGATCCTCGCAAGGCATGCTAGGAAAGCGTAAATTCTAGAAATTCACATAAAAATTAGAAAGATTGGCCATCAATTGAATAAACTCTAATCACCTTAATTAATAATACGTAATAATCATTACATCTAAATTACCCACCTATACTTCTTCCATTATAATAAATATCATAATATAAATTGATGATAGTAGCTATTAGATTCAAATTGTGTTTTCTAAATGTTACCCACTCACCTTTTGTCATCATTATAAAAAAAACATAAAGTGACCTTTCTAAATATACATATAATTACTTACCATTGGTAATAATAACATTAGATTCAAATTGTGCTTTCTATGTGTTTACGTACCTCTGCCTCTGCCACTAAAAAATATAAATAGCATAAATTAACCTCCTTATAGATATGTTATTAGTTATTGTTATATATTGTTTTTGCAAGGAACGAAGAAGGAGGTGAATGAATATCATTAGGTGTCAACTAAAGAACTAGCTAGCTAGCGTGGTCAGTGCTCTATTTGTTGGACCGAAGGATAGGCCTCGTCCCTCGTACATATGTATCATACACACACATTGTTTGAATTCTCGTGTTGACATGTTGTGTTTGGCACCGAGAATTCAATTTGGTCGAATTCAACGAGTAGTAGCTGCTAGTCGCCGCGGACTCATTGATCGGTTCTCCTCGTCTCTCCGCATCTGCCAGCCGCCCGCCCCGCGCGCGCGGTTACACTGACAACTCGATCGATCTCGTCGATGCATGTATTGCACCAACAGAGAACACGTATGGTCATGGTCATGGTCACCACGTACGTACGGGTACGGCAGCCGGCAACCCATGGGAGCTGTACGTGACAAATCCATCGGAATAGGTCCTTGTCACTATTCCGTGTGTGCTACTGCATGCACTTGCGGTGCTTGTTCCTTCAGAGACAAGTAGTGTTGCTAGGTAGGTACATATTCATTCTCTCCGTCGCAAGATTATTTTAAGTTTATTATGCATCCTCAGTCCAAAAAAGAATAATAAGAATAATTCCTACAGATACGGGTGGACAAAATTTCACCAAAAATTATTATTAACTGATTAACCGAATGAACCGATTAATGAAAAACTCGATTAACCAAAATTTTCATTATCTATCCGGCAAAGACTTTGGACTATTTTGTTCATGGAAATCTATTTGGTTCTGGCATTAACCGACTTAACTGAAATTTTTAACTATTATATATTAAACATTAAAAATGTGTCCATTTGCATATCTAAATGTATTTCTATGAGACTTTGTTTGTTAGAAGCAATTTTTTTGTTGATTTTCCCTTTGTTTTATTACATGATCCACTCCTTGTTAGGTGCTTTTTCTCAAGACAATTATATTATTGTATTATCTTTCATAAAAGTACAATATACATTGCAGTTAACCAATTAACCAAAACTGATTATGTTGGTTGGTTCTTAGTTTTTTTTGCAATAAATTAGGTTAATAATTTGCGATATTTATGACACTAATATTATTAATATATTTTATTAAATATAATTTCATATCATATCTATTTTTCTGTTGTGGATGTTGATATTTTTTCTGTAACATTGGTTGATTAAAGATGGAGATATATATAACCGTATCCTTTTCCAGACCTCTTATCTAAAATATCCTTTTTCTAGACCGACGTAAGAGCAAGTACAATAATTGACTTATAACCAAGTTAATGCTGATATGGAGGAGAGAAGAGAGGAGAAAGATGAGAGTTTAGCTCTCATGCAAGAAACAAGCTGGACATGGAAGCATATGCATTAGTGCACCCAAATAGCAAGTGTTGTGAGGAGAAATAGAAAAGAGAAACCTTTTTAAAGATAAATAGGAGACACCTGTAACTTGGCTCTTATAAACTTGACTTATAGCTCATCACTTTATTGACCGTGCTCTAACACCTAAGAGCATCTCTAAGAGTACCTTATTTCCTTTCCTAATCCTTGGTTTTTAACAAGATAAGAAAAACCCCTCTCCAACAACTCATAATCCACACTCCTAAAATTTACGCACTTGGAAAATCTTCCCCTGTTGTGCGTAACTTTACGCGTAGTCGCACGGATACTGCTTTCCCATGCTTATCGGTCGGTCAATCTAAAGGTGGAAGGGTGTGAGAAAAAAATAAAGAGTAGAAAAGGATTCCTGATGCAAATGTACGAGAGAGAAATGATATATAAAATGGTTATGATAATTTAGAAATAATATAGGATTGCTGAAGTAAAATTATCTTCTATATTTTAGGAATGGATTATTGGAAATTTTTGGAGATGACCTTCTTTTTTTGTCCCTGTTGGAAAACCGGGTTTCCAGCAGGAATGATGTGGTGGAACCTTCGCCTAGTCGGATGCCCTAGGCGAAGGCGAAGAAAGCGGTAGGTGGGCCCAAGCATAGTTAGGGTTTCATAAATGAATTCACCAACCTCCTTTACACAGGGTTCAGTCCCCCCCTTTTATAGGTCACTGTTTACTACTATCCCTCTTTACATCTTTGCCCTACAACTGCTAAGGTACATTCTCTGAATATTCCTCCGCCAATACAAGCCTCCAGGGGCAGTCTAGACCTTCTCTTCCCGTACCGCCTTTGCTTCTATGGCCTTAGCCATTGGCCCATGCGAGGCCCATCTCGGGCCCAGGGTCCTGCCGCAGCATGGGCCTCCTCCCAATGGTGGAATCCGCCCAGTCTTTGCCCACGTCGTCGTAGTCTCTGCCTCCATTGAGCGGTCTCCACCTTGTACCACCATTGGGGGGCCTTTGACGCTGTGTTCCGGCCCTTCGCCTAGCTGAGGGTGGGAAGCGAAGGTCCTATCTGTCATCCCAGCATAAAATCACACAATTGTTTTGTTGTCGTTAGTGTGCAATCGCTCTAGCCTCCGCTACATGTGTATCTATGTCCCAACAGTCGCCCCTTGAAGGCATGGTCCGATGTGAGCAAGCCGTGAGCCTCAAATCTAACGCTAATGTCGAGTGGCGGAGGCTTCCCCCGTTTCCCCCTAGGTCACCTGTATCAGACCGTTGATGGTGTGACATGTCAATGTTTGATTCGTTGCGGTGGCTCCAGACCCGATGCGCTCGTGAACAATCACGGCCATTGGTGTTTGGGAGTCGAGGCGTCCTTCCTATATAAAGGCAGGTTGGTGGGAGCCCCCCTCACTCCCATTCCGCATAACCTTCTTTTGGTTCCAAGCATTCTCCTTTGCTTAGCTTGTTGTCTCGCGTTGCATTTTTGCTCTCGGGTTTCTTCTATCACCGCCTATTGCTTGCTTTGCTTTAGTTTTCAGAGGTGGCTTTGCCTTCAAGCTCTGATCTCCCCTAGACCTCTTTTAGCGGTCCTTACCCCCGCTTGCTTAGTGTGAGAGTTGAGGGTTGGTTGAAGAGGTATGAAGAGTGTATGTCTGCATCTGCGGAGGCTCAGGAGAATTTAGAGATTATTGAAGCTTCTGTTGGAGATCTTGTTCCTGCTTCACTGAGAAAGAAGGAGAAGAAGTCGATGGCCAAGTCTTGGGATTTTGGGCCTTTGCTCATGACGGAGGAGGCGATCAAGGCACTGGACGACGAAGGGTGCTTTCCGACGGCAAAGGGTCGTCCTCCGCGTGGCAAAACTGTTCCCCAGCGGAGGTTGATGAAGCTGTTGTGTTCAAGGATTTCTTTTCTTGCGGCTTCCACATCCCTGCAATCTATTTCCTTCGCCTAGTGCTTGAGACGTTTAAGGTACAACTTCATCATCTCACACCAAATGGAATTCTTACATTGAGCAAGTTTTGCTATGCCTATGAGACCTATGGCGCTGTCCCCAATCTCGACACATTTTGTGCTTACTATGAGCTACAACGCCAACCGAAGAAGGTGAGGGTCGAAGGGGTGGAGGTTGAATATCAGTTTGCCAGCTGCGCTTTTATGGCAAAGAGGGGGCAGAAGGATGGCGGCTTGGAGATATCCTACGCCCAAAAGAACAAGTGGGAGATGGATTGGGCTCACTATTTGTTTTATGTGAAGACCCCTAGCCTAAGTCGGAGCCTAAGGTCAAGAAATATCCTTTCGCTTCTACCATGGGTGATATGAGGCCTTCGACTCATGTGAGGCCACCAGTGGAGATTGATGAGGATCGTGTGGCGTGCGATGTCAGCCTTTGCGAAGGCTTGTCATTTTTCCGAAGGCCGTGACCTTATAGAGGAAATGGTTGCTACCAACTTCTGGCCTTTGGGTAAGTCTAGGCCCAGGATGACGTTGGTGAAGATGAAGCTTCCTATGTTTGGTAGCGAAGATGGAGAGTTTTGCCCTTGTTTCTACATTGACCAGTGCTACGGATGAAACGAATGAGGAGTTTGTCAGTGAGGTTGAGGCATCCGCCGCGATGATTATTGGCGAGATCTCTGAGAGGGAGTATCTGATCCCACCATGCCATCAGAGGGACTATGCCTTGGTTGAACTGGGTTTTTGAAGAAATGAAGGTGAAGTATAGGGGAATGCAAGATTCTCGAGAAAATTTAAGGTCGATTGAGGAGAAGGTGGCGAAGGCCGCTAAGTCTGTAGCAGCCCCTATCACTATGGCTAGGGCTGAATCAAGGAAGAGGAAGGAGTCTGATGCTCCAAATACTATTGTGAAGAAGAGAAAATCAGCGAAGATTTCCAAGGATGCCGCCATTGAGGAGATGGCTGAGAGCACTCATGATGGGTCAGATGCTGCCCAACCGAGCATGGAGGTAGGCCAATCCAAGGCCTCAGTTGCTCATTCGGATGAAGACCTGATGGCTTCATCTGTCCCAGCGATAGTCATCATTTCTAGGTGCTGTTGCTTCTGTCGTGGCACCTATGCCCTTCATTCTTAGTGATGACTCTTCCGAGTCTAAGGGCAACGCTGGTGATGCAGATTCTGCCTCCTGCTTCTACTAGTGATGAGGTTGCCTCCGGAAAGGTTGGCCGTTCTAATGAAGGTCCAACACCTTGAAAAGTCAGAGGCCAATTCTGAAGAGTGTCCTCCATTGGTTCAGCCCTAGGGACCGAAGGCTCCTGACAGTGGCACCCCATGCTAAAGATGCCTGGTATGCTAAATCTTGCTAGTGATACTTTGTATCTTGGTAAGTATACTTTTAGCGCTCTCTCTTCTTTTTGTTTTTGTTCTTTCTGATATCTTTTTTTTGTTCCTTAGCTGATTTGACCAAGGCCATGGAAACCCCTATCCCGAGGGAAAGACCTTGTTTCTGCTAGCTTGGATCTTGCCCGAGTAGGCTTGCACGCGCCTCCAAAGGCCCCACTGTGACTTGGAGATGGTCCTTCTGTGCGCGTCCCCTTGGAGGTGAAGGTTTATTTCATTGATTCATCCTGTTTTACTTTGAATTAGTCGTTGTTTGATTATTACTTTTTGCTTGTATTTCAGGTGAAGGCTCTGCCGATACATTAAGTGGGTGGGCAAAAACCCTGCATGCTCTATACACCTGAAATAGGAGGTTGTAGTTGCATTCTTTTCCCGCTTGCTGGTTTTGCCCTTCCTTTTCTTATATCTTGCTTTCTTACTAGATCATACTCGCCACTATTTTAAGAAAGTGGATTTCTACAAGTTGCTTGCGTTGTAACCTTGAGCACAATTGTGTGGTGAGTGCGGAAGGCCTTGTATGTTTACTTTTTTTGTTTGAATTGCCTTTTTGTTGTTGACGCGTGTTGTTTTTTAGGGGCATCATATGGCGGAGGCTCTTGAGGAGCGCGTGTCCTAGGAAGTTATTAATTGGGACGAGGCCATTGAAACCCTTTAGAAAGAGCTGGACAAGGTTGAGGACGAAAAGAAAAAACTTGCTAGGGAAGTTGTTGATCTTCTCGTTGCTCGTCAGACTGTTGAAGATTTGAAGATCCAAGTGGGGGCCCTAAAAAAGATGGTTGCTGGTTCCAAGGACGCCGAGGAGTTGGCCCTAACCCGTTTGCAAAAGGCGGGCGATACTAACGAGAGGCTCGTGAAGGAGATTGACACGGAGAAGGAATCGAGCAAGGCCTTGAGCGCACAAGTTGAGCTGCTGAATAAGCGGCTTGATGAGGCGAGGGTTGTTGGTTTGTCCACTGCCAAAACGTACCAGTCTACTCTGGCTGGTTTTGGTGGCACAACTTCCCCTCTATCGGCTGATGCTTCCAGCCAATGCCATATTGTCTTGGTTGAAGACCAACTTTGCTAAGCTACCAGAGTTCGTTTGGGGTGCCGTAGATTTTGGTGCACTTTCATGTGCCACCAACCTTTGCAAGACTCTTGTCAAGGTATGCTGCTCGCACGTTTTTAGTCTGAAGGAGCAAAAGGAGTTTGAGGGGCCTTCAGGACTTGGGGAGTCCTCACGGGAAGTTATCAAGTCAATCAAGAATTTTATGAAGCACTTTTGGTTCAAATTTGGTCGTGTTGATGCTTACTCCCTGGCGGAGGCTCACCGTGTCAGCGGTTAGTGCCTTGACTTTATTGTGGAACCCGATTTTTGAACTTTGATGCTTTTATTCTCTTCCTTTTGTTTTAGTGTTTATAGTGTTTACTTGTGTTTGTGTAGGATTTGTAGAAGGCTGAGACTCAACGCGTCATTGTCGAGGCCTAGACTTCGAACACTGGAGAAACTGGTGGTCCAGAAATCTTCGACCACTGCCTCCGAGGTGAAGGAACCCGGGGAGTCCGCCTCCGCCCCTAAAGCTCTGGAGGTGTAGTTTTTAGGTTTTTATTTGTACTTTAGGTTTAGTTAGAGCCGGTGGCATCACATATTCACCTTCCTTGCTCGCTTTTGGTATTATAAATTTAATGCACATTTGTCCTATTTAGGTTTCCTCTCAAGGGCCTGCATAGGACGTTGTTCCTTTAACAATGATGCGAGTTTGTGTTTATGTCAGTGGAGAATTGTGGGAGTATTGGCGTGCTGCCTTCCCTTAACCTTCGATTCATGGATATGTGACATTTTGTGTTGTATGATATTGATGATGGCCATGTTGAGTTCGTTCGGTCTCTAGCCTGGCGAAGGCCTTATCTGCCTGTTTAGTTTGTTGTGTTTTTAGTTACGTTGTTTGACTGGCCTTCGCGCCTTTGTAATTTATGATAGTAGAACTTTGCTCCTTAGGTGTTTTCACCTTGGATGCTAGCCTTCAGGCTTTATTATAGTTTAGATGTTGTGTTTTGATGATTGGGGCATGTCGGTGTTTCAGTAAACCAAACTAGTAAATTTATACGATTATCGTGCTGCTCTAGAAAGACGATAGTAGCATCTAATAGATATGAGGATTTATACTAGGTTCAGGCCGGAGCCCTACATCTAATCTTAGAGAAGATCGAGCACGTGTTCCTCACTTGAATGCTCTGAAGTTCTTACAATGGGGGTGCAAGAATGGTGAAAGAGGTGGTAGAACCTATGCTAGACGAGGGGCTGTCCGAAGAGAAGCTCTAGGAGCCCTACTGCTATGGTTGGAATGGTAGAGGATGAAGAATATGTTGGGATCAATCCAAATGGGAGCCCTGGCTACCCTTTTGTAGAGTTTTGGGGCCAGGGCTTGTTACATAGAGGAGGTTCCCTCGACTGAAGGGTCGAGAGCCAGAGGGAGGTCCTAGCAAACTTGGCTTGCAAGCTACGTCATCTTTTGGTGCTTGCCCAGGCGTGGCTATCGTCATGGTCTTGTGGTCATGTCATGGCAGGGTCTGATATGGTGCTACTATGCTGGCTATGGCAGCACGATAGCCACAGTGATGGTTCATCAGTTGTCCTATGTAACATGGCATCCATCATGGTCTTTGTCATTGTCATCAGGTTTCCTAGGGCATCATACCCATAGTAAGTAGCTGCCCTAGGTCATTGTTCACCTGGCCGCTTCGTGGGGCTGAGGGCCATGACCCTAAGCATTGGGGTCAGGGCACTCTACCAGACAGGAAGGTCTTTAGGTCGAGACCCTTGCCCTAAATCCCATCCCGTAGTGGGTGAGATTATACGCGTTTCTTTTCGACGATGGGTGTCGTACCCGGTGCCACCATCGTGTGGTATTGCCTTGTTCATGAGGTATGGCGCTGGTTTAGCATCTGACCGGACTGAGGTGACTGCCATCACATCGGTCCTTGCGAGGTCAGCGCTGCATGCTTGCCTTTATCAGAATGGGCATGTCGCACGGGGCTCGACCTCTTCCTGTCTCTCCTAGGGATCGTGATGGGAAGAGGTCGCCTATTTGAACATCACATGGCCTAATGTTAGAGGAAGGGATCCTGATCACCCCCATCCTTAGTGTCTGGCCTATTCTGCTCGGCTTTCATAGGGCCTCGGTCGTTTGGGCCCTTGTTGACTGTTGCATTGTAGGCCATGTGGCCTACTAACTAATTGGTGCCCTAAGACACCCTAGGATCATGACCCCAATAGTAGCCCCCGAGTGTTTTTTGCGATTACGAAGTGATTGGGAAAGCATTGATATTCGTGTTCATCCGGAGCTTGGGCTCGTGGTCATGACCTACTTGAGCTTTGCTGCTCGACCCTTTGTGGTCGTTCAGGCGAGTGCAAATGCTCTACTAGTGAATCATGCTCATCGTGCGAGGTTTGCTCTTGCCAAGGTTGTTTGCTTGGTCTTCTTTTCTTGAAGGAGCGGGGCCAGCCATGAGCGACTATATGCTTCTGGCTCAGGGCGAGCTGGCTTACTCAAGCACTACGCACGCTAAGGGCTACTCGGTTGTTGTGATGCTTGCCGCTTCTGCACGTGATGTTGCTGGCGTGTGATCCCACCTTGTCATGTTGTCGCCTGTGTCTCTCTTGTTCAGGTTGGAATGTGCTCCTTCACCATTAGCCTTGTGAATGTGGGTGCATGTTGTAGCTTGGGGGCTGGCCCGTAGAGTTGAACGTTATGTGGCCCGATGTTGTGGTTGGGGCATCAGGGTCAGGTAACTGATTCAGGTTTGATGCAAGGGGAAAAAGCAAGCAGAGGGCGTTGGCCTCGATTTTCCCCGTTCCACCCGCTTGGGTAGAGTGGCGCTCTATTTCCTTTCGCTCCCTATCCGTGTGAGTGCCGGACTTTGCCCTAGAGCTTGTCCAGGAAGCTTGGTTTGAGAGGCATCTCATTGCGGTGAGGAGCCTAGGAAACAGTTCACCATTCCAGTCCTGCCACGGGTATACCTAGAGAAGCTTGAAGCAGGTCTCTCATTCGACGATGGATGGTGCTTGGGGTCTTTGTAGCTAGAGTGCAATTGGCGTATTCGCTTGTCATTACACCGTTCTTTTACTTACTTTTTGTCTAAATTGGAAAGTGCTTTATCCCCCTAGGTCTATGCCTATGAATGCGTGTCTTAGCCTAAGGGCTGGCCTACGAGGCTAAAATGTGTGTGATCTATTGGAACAATAGGACGGTGGAGGGTGATCACAAATTCAGCACGATGCGAGAAGAAAGCAAGAGAACAGCATGAGCCTCCTTCCTTTTGCTCCCCTAGTCCTGAGCGAACAGGTTTCCCGTGTCCTCTTAGGCTCATGCATAGGTGCCTAGCCTTGCCTAGGAGCTGGTCCATTGGGTTGGCCGAGGTGTCCCAAGCAAGAGGTTAGGACGTGGGTTACTGGCTCGTCATGGCGTGGGGAGCGATCAGTAGATCCTTGGGAAAGGGGTCACTAGGATGGTTACAAGCAGTGCTACATCATGGGACACATATATGTGTCCTCGCATGTGTCCTCCGTGGGTGACTCATGGCCAGCCACTAGCGTGAGGTGGAGCAAGTCGCTCGTGGGTCTAAGCGACTTCTGGATGGAGTGCTTGAGCGCACTATTCCATGGTTTTCTCTATGAGTTGGTCATGGTTTTCTAAAGCTAGGGGTGAGCCTACATGTGTATGTGGACGTGTTTGGGTAGAGCGGCTAGATTGAGAGATAACGCTACTGACCGATGTGTCAGAAGCCATCGATGACTTGGTTGCCAAAGCTCGAGGCACGCTGAACCCCCGAGTGTTTGCTTGTGGTGGAGCTGTCGTAGTCCCTAGGCTATGAGCTGATGGGGTTGCTTCTCCACCACTCTGAGCGGTCATAGCCTAGTGAGGTTTGACCCCTCGGGTAGCCTTGTTAAAGAGGATGGGGATCCCTGATTTTTCGTCAGGTAGAGGTAACTATCGTTGTGCCGAAGAATGACACACCGATCCTGGCTTCAGATCAAAAGATCGAACCCTGTAACCTTAGCACCATAACTCCTCTAGTTATCAACCGAGACATGGATCTAGTTGACCTCGCCAAGAAGGCTAATCCTTGCCTGCGTAACAAAGAACACAAGCAAGAACAAGAAAGAAAGCAACCAAATTGCAGATGAATGATTAATCTCATGAAGTTGGGGTCTCAAACTGATGAACGACAAAACTATTCTTGACAGATTAATCTAAGCAAAACCAAAAACCTAATGATGGTGGCATCATATGATTATAAAGGTCTTAGGGTCATCACGTACCCTGGACACGCCCCCTAATGGGCCCAAACATGATACACGGTCCAACGGACCAAAAGACGGTGTCGCAGCACCCTGGCAGATTTTGGATGCTGACTTGTTTCAATGATTCCTATTGATTCTGAAGGGTTTTTGACATGAGACCACTTGGATTGTCTTCCTTATCAAATTAACTTTCCAACCATATGTGGATCGTCGAAAACAAAGTCCGGATGAGTCCTGGGTGACCAGTTTAAGGATAGACTGGTCCTAGAGGCCGAGACAGACTCGAACTTAAGTTGCTTTGGGCCTCCACCTTGGGGACTCAAACCAAATTAGCCTCAGGGCCTCCTTCTTGACTTGGACACCCTTGCTGGCCTCCTACCCCTCCATACCATGCGCCAAACATGGTCATATGCATAGGTGTCATATCCTCATCATCCTCCCCTTCTTGATGAAAAGCCGCCCTCGACGTTCGATTGTGCTTGAAACTGATCATGCACAACATAAAGGAGAACAGGAGTTGTGAAGACAAAGGAAACTGAAATAACTATGAGAAGGAACATGACCATATTTCCAAGTTTCTAGCATGTCATCTCGCATAAAAATTTCAGCAAGCATGTAGACTCCATGATCTGAATATACACGATGTATGTCAACACTATCATATAAAAGATTAGAACTAACCAAAGACAATGCAAGAATAGATGGTCTAGCAGACATAGGTAGCAACCAACAATGCTCCCCTTCTTGAAAGTGAACTTGTTTCTTTGAGGAACATGAGAAAATGTTTGTATTATTATGGCTGCCCTCTAAATAATCATAATCTTGTACAACAAAAGAAAAATTCATATTACTACGAATGTATATTCAATGTATCATATATTGTCCCTTGTTGTTATATTTGCCAATAACATGATATATGTGTTTAGAAAACTAAGGCAAATCAACATATTTAAAAAGGCTCTTCTCCAAACAATCTAGGTTACACAAATCATTAAATTCAATGTAACCTAAAGTATGTAAAGAAGAGAACAGTTTGAACTCATCAATTTTAGTAACAATATGAATAGCATGTTTATTTTCAGCACAAGTGACTGGTTCCAAAACATATAAAATGGAAGCATCATCAACCAATTCATCTTTATCACAAGGAACTTCAAGCAAATTATCATGGGACAGAGATAAATCAAGAGTGGGTTCCACTAACAATTGCTCTATGATAGCATGGTTTATGGAAAATTTAGTATATTAAAACAATTCTCACCTTCCATGAGTGTAGCACCATAGGCATTACCTGTGTTCTCAGTAGGAGTAATAGGTGCATTGTGAAGTGATGGTTCTGAATTTGCATATAAGGTTGTGAGCTCCTCATTTTCTTCCATGTCATCCTCTCGCTTATGGACATTATCCTACAGAAGGTTAGTCATAGCAAGAGGAATAGCAACAAACTCTTCCTCTAAATGGTGCACCTTAGCATATGAAGTCAAAATAGGAGGTGGATTAATAAAGATTTCTCGTATAAGGAGTTTCATATCATTCCAAGTTTGAGGTTTATCAAAAGGATCTAAAGACTCACACCAAGATAAAGCAGAATGTCACAAAACACTAGCTGCATTTTTGACCTTTCTCCTTAGACACATAAAACGAGTAGCAAATATGTTATCTATGGCAATTTCCCACTCCATGTACTCATCAGCACCTATACCATCATAAGTCGGTAGATACGAACAACATGTCATTGTTAGAAGACAACAAAAGACAACACAAAAGTATTATCCCTATCAAATGACTACATGGTTGCAATGGTGTCACTTTTTGTAGACAGTGGAAGCATCTTACCAAGCTCTTACAAAGTTCTTACCAACACAAGCAGTGGGCGGTACAATCGGCGGCTGGTTCGGGATACCTGTGAGGCTACCGAGATTGCAAGGACCTCTTTCTATACTAATCTGAATTATATATGTGGAGCTTGGGAGGCTTAAAATATGGTAGCAAGGAATAGCAATAATTTAATTCAGAAATTGCAAGATTAAAAAGTAGTCCCAAGCTAGTCTATGTCGTCGGCCTAAACTATTCCTAAACCTAGCTCAAGCAAGCAACAATGCAACCAGGGACTCAAAAGATGCAAGCACTTCTGAATTTTTTTACTTTCTTTCTTTCTTTTCTTGCTCTTTTTTTTCTTCTTTTACTTTTTTTGGTAGCTTTTACCTTCTTTTTTTTGCACCTTCTTCCCTTTTCCTTTCTTAATTTTTTTTTACTATCCTAGAAAGTGCAGCAATAGAATACAAAACAGCTGGACGACACAGCTTGTACAACGACTATGTGGTCATGTGAATTTGTTCTATCGTGATTTAGCTAGAACCTGAAGCAACACTTGAAGAAAAGAATATGGTCCATGACTTCTTTGACTGAACAAAGGACCAAAGGAAACCAAAATTGTGACACATTACAAGATTAATCAAAGGTTCCTTCTCTATCCTATATGTCGGACTGGAGGACTCTTTCAACAATTTGACTAGGATACGTCAAGTGGTGCCATGTGCAAACCTAAAACTTACAGACAAAAACTAGGATACCTCTCTATCTTTTTTATGCGCAGCACAGAAGAGAAAAAAAATCTACAGCGCTAGGAAACAAAAAGTGAACCACTATCTCCCTATGCTCTTTGTTTGTTGCACATATAATAGCATGGAACTAAACTCAGCGGCGACCAAGAGCAAGACCTAGACATAGTAACACTGATGACACACGAGGGACTGACCGTTCAATAACACAAACTGAAATAAAAAATTCCAGTGGCACAACGGGTGATAGGATATGAGAAAAACAAAGATTAACGCAAATATTTTTGTGGGGCAATTTTCTAGATTTATAGGACAAAGGCAAAACAAAACTATGGTAATGATAAACCCGACGGTAATACCTTAGCTCTGATACCACTTAAAGAGAATGGGGATCCCGATCTTTCGTCAGGTAGAGATAACTATCGTTGTGGTGGAGAATGACACACCGATCTGGCTTCAGATTGAAAGATCGAACCCTGCAACCTTAGCACCACAACTCCTCTGGTTATCAATGGAGACACGGATCCGGTTGACCTCGCCAAGAAGGCTAATCCCTGCCTGCGTAACGAAGAACACAAGCAAGAACAAGAAAGAAAGCAACTAAATTACAGATGAATAATTAATCTCACGAAGTTGGGGTCTCACAAACCGATGAACGACAAAACTGTTCTTGATAGATTAATCTAAACAAAACCCAAAACCTAATGATGGTGGTGGCATATGATTATGAAGGTCTTAGGGTCATCGCCTACCCTGGACGTGCCCCCTAATGGGCCCAAACACGATACATGGTCCAACGGACCAAAAGACGGTGTCGCAGCACCCTGGCAGATTATGGACGCTGATTTGTTTCAATGATTGCTGTTGATTCTGAAGGGCTTTTGATGTGATACCACTTGGATTGTCTTCCTTATTAAATTATCTTTCCAACCATATGTGGATCATTGAAAATAGAGTCTATAAGTGTCCTGGGTGACTAGTTTAAGGCAGACTAGTCCTGGAGGCCAAGGTAGACTCAAACTTGAGTTGCTTTGGGCCACCACCTCGGGGACTCGAACCGAATTATTCTCGGGCCTCCTTCTTGACTTGGACACCCTTGCTGGACTCCTACCCCTCCATACCATGTGCCAAACATGGTCATATGCATGGGTGTCATGTCCTCATCACCTTGGGTCGTTCCTTGCGGGCTCGATATCCTCGATGGGCCCATGAGCCCCCGAGGAGGGCCTCTTCACGTCTGACTTGGTGCAGTTTTTGGCCAAGGGAGCCCATGCGTTCTGGTGCTCGAACCCTCCTGGTGTGATGATGTCACTATCATTGCACCCCCGCCTCTAGGTGTGGTTTCTGCTCTTGATGGAGAGCCATCATGACCTGTCGCTATGGGAGCTGGCTTTGAGTGCAACATTGTTCGATCCACTTGTTGCGGCGCGTGGTGCATTTGGAGAGACCGCTTCCTCGAATACACACGCATCTGAGCAACAGTTGATAGTTTGTGGGGGTGTGTCGTATGGCTTGTCTGTTACATGGGTTTCGGACCTAGGTTTTGGGTTTGGCCCTTGATGGCAGTGGCGCTAGTTGGCCACCTGAACACCCATGATGCCGCTGTCGGCGATGGTTGATTCTGCTGCTCGTGCATGCCCCGGCTCATTGCATCCTATCGACAGCGAAGGCATTGTCTAGGGCGTGGTTCAACAGTCGTGTCCATTTCCTCACGTGGTGAGTCTAGACTGGGCAGTGGCCAACGACGAGCATTGACCCGTTGGTTCAAGCGATCTCACAATTCCCTAGAGGGTTCCACCCACCATGGCCATTCCTTGTGTGAGGTCAGCATGAGCCACGGCTAGTGACGTGAGAGGACCTCGGGCTCCCTACGTAGGTAAACTCTGGGATGCAGCCTCACAAACAGTTCTAAGAGTGCGCCCACCATAGGCTGTGGGACTCGGATTCCCAAGGTGGAGGTCTGGGCTGAGGCCAAGGGCAGACACAGGCGCTGGCCCTTTGGTGTGGTTAACCATGTGGTTCCCTAGAGGGATATGGTCGGTCGTGGCCATTCCTTGGGTGAATTCATCGTGAGACGTGGTTCTTTGGTTTCTCAAACGGGAAACTTGGCAACAGCTTGCGACAAGTGAGGGTACTGGCCCCTCAGGGTAGGTGTACTCAAGGATGTAGCCCCCGAGGATAGTTCTGGGAGTGTGTCCGCTGTGAGCCACAGGACCTAGATTTCCAAGGTGGAAGTCTAGACTGTGGTTGAAGGCGGACATGGACGTTGGCCCTTTGGTGCCGATGAACCCATAGTTTTCATGGTGGATGTGACCGCCAGTGGGCCATTCCACTAGTGAGTCTACCGGCGGTGCGAGGCAGCCATCACTTCCTTACTCAATCAAATAAGAGTGCACGAGTGTCCCCTACCTGGCGTGCCAACTGTTAATGTTTCATAAACCTAGACTAGTAAATTTATATGATTGACGCGCTGCTCTAGGAAGATGATGGTAGCGTCTAATAGACACAAGGATTTATACTAGTTTAGGCCAAAGCTCTATGTCTAGTCTCAGAGAAGATCGAGTGCGTGTTCCTCACTTGAAATGCTCAAAAGTTCTTACAATGTGGGTGCAAGAATGGTGAAAGAGGTGGTAGAACCTATGCTATATGAGAGGCAGTCCGAAGAGAAAGCTCCTGGAGCCCTATTACTATGGATGGAATGGTAAAAGATAAAGAATGTGTTTGGATCCCTCCTAGATGGGAGCCTTGGTTGCCCATATGTAGAGTATAGGGCCAGGGCTTGTTACAAAGAGGAGGTTCCCTCGACCGAAGGGTTGAGAGCCTCAAGGATATCCTAGCTAACTTGGCTTGTAAGCTACATCGTCTTTTGGTGCTCACCTAGGCGTGGCTATCATCATGGTCTTGTGGCCACATCATGGCAGGGTCTGACATGGTGCTACTATGCTGGCCATGGCAACACTGTAGCCATAGTGATAGGTCCATCAGCTATCCTATGTAATGCAGCATCTGTCATGGTCTTCGCCATTGTCTTCAAGTTTCTCAGGGCATCGTTCCCGTAGTAGGCAGCCGCCTGGGTTGTTGTTCACCTGGTCGCTTCGTGGGGCTAAGAGCCACGACCCCGATCGTTGGGGTCGGGGCACTCCACCAGTCAAGAAGGTATTTAGTTCAAGACCCTTGCCCTGAATCCCATCCCATAGTAGGTGGGATCATACGCATGTCCTATGGGTCCATACCTGGATGGTGGGTGTCGTACCCGTTGCCACCGTCATGTAGTATTGCCTTGTTCCTACGGTATGGCATTGGGTTGGCATCTGACCAGACCGAGGTGACTGCCATCATGCCGGTTCTTGCAGGGGTCAGCGTGGCATGCTTGCCTTCGTCAGAATAGGCACATCGTGTGGGGCTTGACCTCTTCCTGTCTCTCTCGAGGGTTGTGACTAGGAAGAGGTCATGTATTTGAACATCACGTGGCCTAATGTTGGAGGAAGGGATCATGATCGCCCCCAGTCCTTAGCACCTAACCTATTCTACACGGCTTTCATAGGGCCTCGATCATTTGGGCCCTTGCTGATTGTTGCATTGTAGGCCATGCGGCCTGCTAACTAATTGGTGCCTTGAGACACCCCGGGGTCATGACCCCGACAGGGCGCTTGTAAGCAACTTGTTTTCTTTTGACCCTGAGTGGGCACTTGTGTGATTGCAGAATCTTATTTCAATCACAATTAGTTCTGGCTGATGGTGCTTATTTTCTTGCTCTTACCTTCGCTTCTCTCTTCTCTGGTTGCCGTTGGGGATGAGCTCGCATGTCCACGCAGAAAAGCTAAGGCGCTAGTCTTCTACCTTGTGTCTTGTGTGGAGGCTTTGTCGCTTGTTTTCTTGTTGATGCATCTGCCTTTTGGTCTCTAGCTGTTGTTAGGGAGGTTCTAGCATGTTGGCGCAAAAGAGCTGAGGTGCTCGTATTTGATCTTGCAGTTGTTGCGAAGGCTTTGGCGCAATTTGAGCGCTCATCGAAGGTGCTAGTCTTCAATGTTGTTCCTTCTCCAAAGGCAATAGTACAATTTGAGCAAGCAATGGAGGCTGTTGAACTCATGCTTGAGTGTTGTCTTCGCTTGCGCTAGGATGAGTGTCTTGTTGCCTTCGACCATGCTAGAGCAGCTGCGCTCCCATTTAACATGGTTGATACCAAGCTATACCGGTCGGTATCATTGGTTGCGGGGGGATGTTACGAGTCGTTGTGTGATACCCATCCACAACATCTGATGTTGACCGCTTGCTGGCGGGCTATGATTGTACAACACCCTCTGAGGGCTGTACAACACCATGTGTTAGATGCGTACAACCTCTCTGTGGCCTTCACCGAGCTACGCGAGCTGCTGTGATTACGAGTCTTCACAGTGGTATCTTATGGCTATCTTATTCCTAAGGATACTCCAGCCTCCATGGCTCTTTTGTCTTTCTCTATGATGTGGTAGGTGTCCTTTGTCTTGATCTCCACCCTAGCGCTCTCTAGAGCTAGTGATATGGTGATGCACTAACTAGGGCTAGCATGGGGTGGGGCACCCCGTTTTATAGTCCTAAGCTTGTACTTTTTTATAAATTCTGGTTGTTGGTCATGGTTTAATGTTTGGATAAAGTTTATCTTGGTATTAAACCTCAGAGATTTATTTGTACTTGTTGTATCTTATTTTTTAAATTTTACTATACTTTTGTCCTTATTTTCTGATTATTACCTGATGCCTGATAAGGATAGATCTTCGTTAGGTTTTTTCCTCGATACCTGTAGTAGAGGCGGGTCTTCATCAAGTTTGTGGCCTTTTGGCCATTTTTTATGATTCCTTGATGCCTGATAGTGGATAGGTCTTTGTCAAGGTTGTAGGATGATTTAGCCACTGGAGGTCGTTCCATGCTTTGTAGCCTTCGGCTATGAGCATTGGAAGGTCCTCTTTGTAGTGATGTCGTTGTCTAATGTTGTGGCTCCGTTGCTAGCCACTTTCGACCTTCGCTTTTCATAGTATTTTTTGGGGAACTCCTCTTTATATTTTAGAGGGTTTTACAAGGGTTCTGCCTCATCAAAAATCCTCACCTCCACTAGGAGCCCCCTTTATAAGGAAAAGTGTACAGGCCCTTTTACGCGAAATGTAAAGAAAAATGTGAAAACTACGAGAGGTGAGGTGGACCTTCGCTTATAGTTCTGTGGAAGCCACCCCTTTATAGTTATATGTAGAATTCTGCATAGACCATGTCAATGTTCCAAGTATGAGTGGTTGTTTTACCTTCGCCGTCTATCAGGTAAAATGACCCTAGTCTTCTAGCGGCCTTTGCCGTGTATGGGCCTTCCCATTTTGGTTGGAGCTTTCCTGCATTAACCGCATTGAGCTTCCATCTTAGGACTAGGATCTCTGTCTTATATGAGCTTTCTGACCACCTGGCTATCTCTCCACCTCCTGGTTTGCTCTTGGTATTTGGTGATGTTTTCTACTGCTTCCAATCTTGTGTCTTTGATTGTTTCTTTGGAGTATTCTTCATCTGCTGCCAAAACCTGTTTCATCACCTGGAAGGCTCTGATGCTTGATCTCCTCGGGTAGCATTGCTTCTTCGATTTATAGGAGCTTGAATGGTGTAAAGCCCATCATCCTGGATGCTGTGGTGTTATGAGACCACACCACCTTCGGTAGTTCCTCTACCCACTTACATTTGCGGAGGTTAAATAAGGTTTTCAAGATTGCTGAGAATATTACTCTATTAGCTCTTTCTACTACTCCATTTGACTTTGGATGACACACTAATGAGAAGGCTATTTTTGTGCCTATGCTCTTGCAGAATTTTTTGAATTTGTCTGAGTTGAAACTGTTTCCCATTGTCAACTATTAAGGTTCTTGGTACTCCTGAATCTACAGATTATGTTCTACTAGAAGAACTTTTTCACTGATTCTGAAGTGATTGTTGCTAGTGGCTTTTCTTCAATCCACCTTGTGAAGTACTTGATTGCTACTACTGCGAACTTGTTCCCCCTTATGAAGGTGGTAATGGACCAACAAGGTCCTATGCCCCATTTTTGCAAGGGCCAAGTTGGTGGGATGAGTTGTACTATAGCTAAAGGCTTTGACTAATGTAGGGAGGTGCTTTGGCATGCTTCACATGTCTTGATAATTTTCTCTATGTCTTTGATGTGCAGTGGGCCAATAGAATCCCTGCCTGATAGCCTTCGCAGATAATGCTCTTGGACCAATGTGTGAGCCACATATTCCTGAGTGGATTTCTAGGAGTCGCCTTATGTTATGCACCTGAGGAATGGTTGGACTACGCCTTTCTTATACAAGATGTTGTCTATCAGCATATAGCTTCTCGCTCTGGCTGCCATTCTTGCTATGCTTGCTTCATCTTGTGAGTGGAGCTCATTGTTCAGGTGATCTATGATTAGTTGTCTCCAGTCTTTGGATTCAGTGACATGGACTATTTTGAATGCCTTCGCGGTTACTTGTGTTGCTGATGCTTGCAATACTTGGTAAAAAGTTCCTTCTGGTATGGACAAATTGTTTGCTGCTACCTTAGGCAGCTCATCTGTCTCTGAATTTTCTGCTCTTGGTATGTACTATAGGATGAACCCCTATAACCTTCACTCAAGTGCCCTTACTGTGGCTAGGTATTTGACCAACTCTAGTTCTCATGCCATATATTCTTTTTTGACTTATCCTACCATGACTTGAGAGTATGTTTTTGCTAGTACCAGTCTTTGCACCAAGTGCTTTCACTTTGTTAAGCCCCAGTATGAGGCCTTTATTTTTCGCAATATTATTTGTTGCTTTAAACTCTATTCTGGCTGCATACTTCGTCTAGAGGCCTAATGGTGCCATTAGGACAGGTAGAGAGGCTCATGCTCCTAGGTGTCCCTAGGCTCCATCCGTATAAAGTGGCCAGATCTGAGCTTGGTGTTGTGAGCTTTGATCTACCGAAGGTGTCCAATCTGCCATGAAATCTGCTAATGCTTGTGATTTTATTGTTGTTGTTGGGACGAAGTTGAGATCAAATTAGGATAGTTGTGTTGTCCATTTCACTATTCTTTCGGAGGCCTCTTTGTTGTTAAATATATCCCCGAGCGGCTACGATGATGGCACTGTGATCTTGTGTGCCTGGAAGTAATGCTTCAGCTTTCTTGATGAGATAAGGACAACATATGCTATCTTTTTTATCTCTGTATAGTTCAGCTTTGCTCCTGATAGTGCTTCAAAGATATAGTAGATAGGCTGTTGGATAACTTTTGATTCTTCTTTCTTTTCTTGAATGAGCACTCCACTGAATGTGTGGTCAGAGGCTACGACAGTATAGCAGTAGTGGTGCCTCTGGATCTGGCACTGTGACTAGGAGTTCAGAGGTCCATGTAGCTTTTGAGCTACTAGGAAAGCCTTCGACACCTCTAGACCCCATTCCACTTTGTCTCCACCTCATATAGCCTTGAAGAATGGGCGACTACTGCTATGCTAACTTTGAGATGAATCTGTTTAGCACTGCTATCCTTCCTGTAAGCTTTTGAACTTCTTTCTTAGTTGATGGTTCTATCATTGAAATTATGGCCTTCGTCTTCTCTAGATTTGCTCTTATGCCATCGGGTCCTATAATATACCTGAGCATTTTGCCTCGGCTTACGCCAAAGACGTACTTTTCTAGGTTTAGCTTGAGTCCAGCTGCTCTGAGATTGGCAAAGGTTTCTTTGAGGTCCATAATGTGATCCTCTTCATTCTTACTCATCACAACAATGCCATCGACATAAGCTTATAATGTTTTTCTACAGCTGAGAGCCGAGAACCGCTTTTGTCATTCTAGGCGAAGGATGATCTCGCGTTCTTGAGCCCTTCGGGCATTCTGATGTAGCAATATGTTTCAATGGGGGTAGTGAAACTTGTTTTCTCCTCATCTTCCTTATTGAGCCAGATCTGGTGATATCCTTAGAAATAGTCTAGGAGTAAAAATCGCTTGTAGCCTGCTGCCTTATCCACTAAGGTATCTATGCTTGGTAGCAGAAATGGATCTTTCTTGCAGGCTTTGTTTAGGTCTATGAAATCTATGCACATCATCATCTTCCCATTTTTCTTTTGCACCAGTAGTACATTTGCCAAGCCACTCTGTGTACTTGACTTCTCTGATGATGTTTGCATCTATCAGTCTCTGCACTTCAGCCTTTCGCTGCTAAGACTCTGTATTTCGATATTTTCCTTTGTCGCTAGGTTTCTTGGCTTCATTTTAGGGTTGATATCAAGAGAGTGTTGTATAATATCTCTACTAACTCCTTTCAAATCGAAGGCTGAACCAGACGAAGACGTCTTTGTTTTTGGCTAAGGTTTCTATGAGCTCTGCTTCTTCTTTATTTGAAAGGTTGCCTCCGATAGTGACTTTTCTATCTAGCACTACATTCTCCAATGATACTAATTTTGTTTCTTCTTGATCTTTGAGATATGTCTTCCCTCTTCGGCGTGTTTGGAGGCTCCAAAGCATTGCTCTTGGCCGCCTTGACAGAGTTGATGTTACGCTACTGATTTGTAGATGGCTCTCTCTATGTTTCTTGCCTCTTTCTGACTGCCATAGACTGTGATGGTGCCATGCAAAGCTAACATTTTCATACACAAGCAGCCCATATGGATGGTTGTGTTGATCTTGTTTGCAAACCCCCTATCGAAGATGGCATTGTATGGGTAGTAGAGACCTACTACGTCGAAGATCATGTATTCTATTCTTGCATTTTCTTGGCCTCCGAAGGAAATTGGCAGGGATATTTTTTTCCAATGCATCGATCTTCTTTGCTCTGAAACCAATTAGTGGTAAGTCTGAAGGCTATAACTGGCTTCTATTTAATTTCATCTAGTCGAAGGCATTGTCGAAGATGATGTCTGTGGAGCTTCCGGAGTCTATGAGAATCCTGTTAATTTCTCAGCCTGCTATATTTTCTTTGATCACCATTGCATTAGCATGGGGGTAGCTTTCCAATTGGAGATCTTGTTCTGAGAACGTAATGGGTGTCTTCGACCAATCTATGCATCATACTAAACCCTGAACTGCTATGTTGTTGACAAGCCTAAGATGATCTTTGTTCTGCTTGTTTGCTTTGAACTCCATTGAAGAGCCTCCGGCTATTGGCAGTATCATGCCAATGGTGGGTAGCGGTGTATGCGGTTGAGCTGGTTTTTTGGGTTGGGCTTGTTTTTGGGCATGGCTAGTTGCAGTGGAGGTGGTGGCAGAGGTAGTGCTTCAAGTTGTCTATTATGAACTTGAGCTGGCTAGTTTGTTTCTATAAATGTTATGTGTGGAGGTCTTAGATTTATATAGGTGAGGTTTGCATCTGGATGCTGGTTACTAGCATGCCCTTGCTGCTGGGTGCTTGGTTGCCATACAGGGTAAGAAGTTAGGGTAGTATGCGGCTGATAAAGTGGATGGGTGAATTTGATTGGAGTTAAGGCTTGGGTAGATTGGGCAGTATGGCTACTGCGAGGGTGCGGTGAAGGAATGGTTGACTTATCTTGTGGGTTGTTGTGGTGGAGGTCGAGAGTTTGCCCTGCTCTTTATCCTCTCTTGAGTTTCCTTCGCATCTAGGGCAATCTCTAGTGATGTGCCCTTTGCATCGGGAGGCTTTGCAAGGGTAGAATGCAGTAAGAAGATAGTCCAAGCTGTGGTACACTTGACCACATACCTGCTTGCTCTGGATGAGAAGTATGACCGACAAGCCTCGGAGCTGAGGAACTACCTTCGGCGAGCCAAGGAAGCCGAGATCTTCTCTAGGATGCTCTAGGTGTAGCATGCTGAAGCGCATGCCAGTGTGGCAGCCACAGAGAGTCGGGAGACTACTATGTTGAAAGCCCTTAAGGAGGCTGAAGATCAGCATGCCCATCAGTTGGGAGAGGCCTACCTTGTCCCTAGGGCTAAGCGGAGGACTGCTGGCCGCTGAATGATAGGATCCCTTGATTGTGGAGGGAATTCCCTCTCCACCCAGTCGGAAAGAAGGAGAACCGATGTAGCAGTATCCATCAGCACCCCCACCATCGGAAGTGTTAGAAGTAGAGCCCTTGCTTCCCCTCACTCAGCCCCTACTAAGAGAGGAGGCAGATCCTTAGCCAGGGTGGTAGAAGAATCCAGTCGAGCCCGAGAATGAAGATGTGTGGTCCGACAAAGTAGATTAGTTGCCTTGGGATGATGTACCCATAATTAGTAGTGTGTTTCGTCGATGTCCTCTAGTATTGTAATCTTTCTGTTGTATTTCATCCAGTAGTTGTTGGGATCGTCCGATCGTAGGGAAGGTGAACGATATGCAAAGAATGGGAGAGTGAGTGCCTATATGTTGTACCAGCATAAGGACATTTCGGAATGTGCATTTTATTTATTTCGCTGTGTTTATTGCGTCCATCTACCCTTAAGTCTCGTTAGACGTGCTTAGGGTTTTCAAGGGCGATGTTAAGTGGGTTACAAGAGAAGTTACCATTTAGACGCCAGCAGACCAGCCATGATTGGATAATATAGGACACTGTATCGACTAATTGTGGATATCCCAGCAGAACACTTGAATCTTTTTAAATTAAATCTATTGTTGGATTTGAATTCCTTTATCCCTTGTTGCGAAAGGAACCCTCGTTGTCTGAATCTTCCCTTGTAATACTCCTTTAATTTTGTGGTCTATGACCCCACTGTTTTTCACTGCGTGTAAGTTGGTAAAGTGGTCCTGGTTAATAGCTTATGGTGCCACGATGAAACCGAGGACCCCTATGGAACAACCGCCATAGGGTGACGCTGCTCGGCATGCGCTAGTATCGAGGTTATTGACAAAGCACCTTTACCAAGTTACACCACCGTACCGCTTTTGATACAAAATATCCTTCTTAGAAATATTCAGGTGTTTGAATGGGAAATCCACAACGGGATGATGAAATAGTGTCCCCTCAAAGTAAACAAGAGAATGTGATTTTTTAGGAGGCATGTATGTTGTGATATCAGTTCACACGATATACTGGTGCTTATTGTGGTCAAAGCAGGGAAAGAAAAAGAAGAGCAGCATGGAAGAGTTAGTCTCGGGTAGTAGGGACTGATTGAAAAAGTTTGAGTGGACGTCATGTCCCAAGCCCTATGTCTAGCTCGACCACGCTACGCACGTCGGTCACTATTGCCACGTGCCTTGCGGACGCCGTCTGTGTCAGGCCCATTAGCACCATGTTCTCGCATGGCCACGACATCGTGCCTCACTCGTCGTCCTTGTGTACTGTGCGCTTCCCCTCCTGTTAGCTCTCGATCCCATGCCCTCGTCCCCATATCAGACCTCCCCTCCCTCCTTTTTCTTCTTTTAGGGACACGATCGCCCGCGCGCCTTCCCCACCGAGCGAATCCCCTCCCCTCTCCTTTATCCTCCCTCTACTCGCTCGCGTAGGGAGGGCACCATGGCTGACTTTTTCCCCACCTCGTGACCGTCAGTGTTTCCCTTCCACGCCGCCTCCACTTTCGATGCGCTGCGCCCCTACCTCCATTCACCACTATAATATGCCCTTGGCCTTTGCTCTCCTTCTTCATCCCCATTCCTCTCGAATCCGAAGGAGAGCTACGAGATCTAGTCGTTCATAGAACTAGGTTCGTCAGTCAGATGTGGTTGTGTAATCCGAGAAGAAGAAGGGATCTGGTTTTGTCAAAGAAGTTCAAGTCCACCTTTGGTTAGTTGGTCTTAGGGTTCATGATGTTTGAGTTCTCAGTCTCCTATTTCTGGATCTAGTTGGACATATGCCATATTTTGGATAATCATTTTCTTGTTGTTTCTCCATTGCCCTTGTCTATCTCGACTCCGGGATTAAGCCTTGGTTGTACTAGGTTGCTCTTAACCATGTATCCCTAAATTCCGTGTGGTTTGGTATTCGAAGTCGTGTAATCTTTCATGTAATTTTAAATCTACAAAGTGTAATCGTGTTGTCTCCTTTTTGGTTCTTGCTCTGAATCTCAGGACGAGATTCTTTTTAAAGGGGGTTGGTTGTAACACCTCTGGTGTTACGAGCTCGCTAAGCACTGAAATTATGGCCTGAGAGAGATATATAAATATAGTGAGTTAGTTACTTAAATGCCTATATGTATTAATGAAAAATCCTAACGCGAAGAGTAGAATAAGTAGTTCTAAACATTGGCATGGAAGCAATTTTTATAAACAAAAATTAAATATAATTAGTATGTAGCACTTGAATAAAGTTTAGAGTGTAAGTGTAGTAGATGGAAATGCAACATTAATTTTTGGAGAATAAATACTACTAGTTAGTAATTTGGAAAGTTCAAAAATCAAACTTGGGATCTAAGAAGGGTCATTTCATTGCCGACAAACAGCTTGAACTTGTGTTTAAAAGTATCATTCTTTGGCGAACTATATTGGACAAACTAATTAGGAAGTGCTTGGATATTTTGTTTCTAAGAGTTAGTATGTAGTATGGGCTAGGTTATGGTACAATTGTTAGTTGAATCCGGCAAGGTTTAGACCTTTTAAAAATTCAAGCAAAAGTGTTAGGGGGGGGGGTTAGTACTAATCGGACATTGAATTCTTGTAAGTATGAAATGATAATAGACAATGCTATTTTGTCATTTAAATTTTAACAAAAATACTATAGAACATGTATGTGACACCTTAATAAAGTTTAAAATGTGATATTTGTAGATAACAATGAAATACTTGGTGTTGAGAGATAATGTTATTAAGTACTATATTCAATAGCTTAAAAGTGCAACTAGAAATATAAATCCATTTAATACTTAGAAAATTTCATGAACTTTTGGAAGGTTAAGCATTGTGATGTTTAGCAATTTTTGTAGAGAAATTGGGTTAAGGAGTAGGGTAGTATTATGGCTTGTTTTAGTAGCCTAATATACCCTCTAAGGTATAGCAAAAGTGGTTTGGGAATTGGATCAATGGTTTAGATGTTTCGAATGCTTTAAAATCCATGCATAACTTGAACTCGGGCCGTCTTCTCATGTTGGGCGCGCTCACCAGGCCGTCTAGCCCCGACGTCGCAGTGTCGATGCGCTGGATGCGTGCGCTCGTGGCCACACTGGCCGGTTGCTGCTACCGTAGCCTGGCCGCGGTAGGCACAGCGCGAGCCGTCGCGCCCGCCGCTCATTTGCGCCTGGCCGTTCTGCCACAGTGCCACACTGTTGTGGCTACCGTGGCTTAGCCAACATGGTTACCACCTTGCCATTTGTTTCACCTACCACGATGATGACCCCGGTCATAGTGGCGACGGACGCCTCCGTGCTCTGCTCTACCGCTAGCCACCACCAGTGACCCCGCTCGATCTTGCCACCTCATGTCGTGCGCTTCGCGACAACCCTTCCCATCTCGTCAACTATACCACGTGCTCGCTTTGCCACCAACCAGAGCTGCCCACCTTAACTGCTTGGTTCGCTCGTGGACCACTCCACCGCCTCACCATGCGCATAGCCGCCATCACTTCTCCCTCTTCCCATTGCTAAGTTATAGCTTTGTAGCGAAATCCCTCACTCTTGTGGATAGCTTAGAAGGTTGGCTAAGCGCCTGGTTTCTCTCTAGTCCGTTGGTGCACTGTGGGCCGCCAATTTGGCATTTTACCGTCGGCTGTCATGAGCGCCGACGCGACCAGTGGT
This sequence comes from Miscanthus floridulus, assembly GCF_019320115.1. Classification (NCBI taxonomy): domain Eukaryota; kingdom Viridiplantae; phylum Streptophyta; class Magnoliopsida; order Poales; family Poaceae; genus Miscanthus; species Miscanthus floridulus. The sequence continues at coordinate 169,585,608 of NC_089581.1, read as the reverse complement.
TTGGGGGTAAGTCCATAACCCAGAGGTAAAGGTTCGATTGGTGGTGTTTCTAGGCTCACCTTGACCTTCTCTATCCAATGCTCGCGTTGATTTGGCCAGGAAACCTATTGGTGACGTGGTGACATGTTGATGCCACCGCAGAACATCACTGTTGTGCTCGAGCGCACATGGCCGGGCCACCTTCGACCCTCCCCTACTTCAACCATCTCCTTAGCATGCACCACAGTGAGTCTCTAACCCTTCTCCTCCATCACTGACCCATCCGATAGGGTGTAGACTTGTCAGAGCACTCGCGCCGCCACGCGAATCCTCCATTGACGTGGATAGGTGGGATTAGTACACCGTTGAACGTGTCGCCTGCCTTCTACTTTTGCGCGTAGGTTCGGAGGATCCATGTTGGTCTAGTAGACGTGTCATTGTGGGCCTCAGTAGGCCGACGTGGTCATGTGGTGTCTGGCCGGGGCAGCACCGACAGTGCACAGGCACATCTAGGACCCGGACTGTTGTGAAGACGAGGTATTCCGGGGTGCTTTGTGCAAAACTCGAGACTAGTGGAACAGTGCGAGTCCTCTTTTGCAAAACTGCCAAGCGTAGCAGTGGGTGCCCCAGGGCTTGGGCCGCACTAGGCCATCGTGACTCGCACGTGGCCGCGCCTCGTGCGGGCTGCGTTGGCCTGTTGGGCCAAAGTGGTTGCCGCCGGCCCGTTTCGAATTCTAAAAGCACTTTCTAAATTAGTTTCTAAGGCAAACTTGCGAACTTAATATAAAATTTTGTAGGAATCCAAAAATTATGAAACCAATTTTATTAGGTTTCTAAAATCATGACCTATCTGCTATGTATTTTGTTCACTTAGTTTCGTAGAATTTGCAAGAGTAGACTAATTAATTTGAAGCACTTAAAATGGGTAAAACATGAACTTGTAGGAATTATTGTGATGAATTGATAGTAGTATTGGCCCTAAAATTTTTATAGTAGATTTCTAACATTATTATGTACTCACTGTAATTTTTGTAGCTCAATAGGAATTAGTTTGTTAAGGTAACTAAATGAGCCATACTATGAAAATATATATTTAATCAATCAAATGTCAAAATAATTGGGGGTTTGTAGAATGAAAACATTTTCTGGAAATGAGCCTCACTTGACCACGTGAATACATGGCTTAGAATGTTAGTCATTAGAACTAGCTCGTTAGCTTGCAAGACGTAATCGTATTTTAGAGTTGCAGATGCCGTTGATTATTTACGTCCATGCGTTGCATCCACATATTTTATGATAGGAGCGATGTTGGATCGCAGAGTCATCGGGAGTAGCGGAAGCAGATGGTGACTTGATGATCTTGCCACCAAGATGAAAGCTAACTTGGTTATATCTTACCCAGACAAGACCTGGTGCATAATCCCTACTATTCTGCACTTTATTTTATGCTTATGCATTAAGTTTAAGGAGTTGAATAAAACCCACTTGCATATATATATCCTTATCCTATGAGTCTTACTAGTATGACATGATCATGTAGATTGCTATGCTACAGGACTCCGGTAGAAGTTGGATGATTACCTGTCACTCGCGAGAGATAGGAAAGATCTTATTGTTGTTATTACATTACTACCACATGGAATATGTATGAATGATAATTGGAGACCAGGCGGAATGGTAATTTGGATCTAGACTTAGTTAGGCATTCGAGCGAGGCTTGGATTGTATTTGTTCCGCCTATGTCGATTGAGGACCATCTGTTGCATTGGATTCTAATCAGGTCACAGACTTATTATCCTGAGCACATACTTACTTATGGGAGCGGGAATGCTTGTTGCTCTCTTGTCGTGGGCTCCGGCTCTTTCCAGACTGACTGATTGGAGACGGGGATGGTGGAGGTCTAAGCACCACACTGAGTCCGGGACTCAGGTGTGAGGGCTTGAAGTCCAAGTTTGGACGGGGACCTAGACCCCTTGACAGGAGAGTGGTGGGATGGTCGTACTTGTGCATGGGGTATAAGTGGGGCGTGTGTTTCGGGGTACCCAGCTAGGATACATTGGTTTGTAAATCGCCGTGTAATACGGTATGACTTGGCTACGATCTAGCATCGTAGTAAGAACTGAAACTTGAAAGGTGATAAAATCGTTCTGATTGTTTACCACCTGCTTGAAAGTAGCATAGATGCTTACATAGAATGGTTAGTTAATGAACTAATGATGACTGCTAATAAAATTGAATCTAAGGACACACGTTTAGTAATGCTCCCGCATATGCAATAACCCACAGGCCAGATAGCCTTGTATATCCTTGGAGTCTTTTCTTTCCTCCTGACGGGTAAGTCTTGCGGAGTACAATTGAGTATTCAGGGTTTGTTCTACCCTGTTGAAGGTGACAGGTGGATGTTAGAGCTGACACTTGTGTGTGGAAACCTCCTGGTGGGCTCAGCAAGGATTTTCTTAATGTTGCGGACATAGAGTTTATTTAAAACTTCCACCCAAAATATTTTACAATGGAAAAAATTATAACCTATTATGAGGTATATAACGAATTATCACGTTAATGTTTAACTTATCATTAAATGATGTTATTTCCGCTGAAATTCTGATAACATGGTTATATTCCGCTGTTATAAACCATAAATATTATACTCTGATGTTGCGTGGAAAGTGATGTAAGAAATGGCTACAACGTTGTAAGCTTTATTCTCCCATTTATGATCTTGTTGAAAAATATGGATTTTCATGTTCTCCCATGGGGTGTGCTCGACGGAACTGTTTAAATTAGCTCACTCTTGGGGTGCTTAGTGTCTAATGGAAGACGAGCACATCCTGGAAGTGAGTTATTTTAGGCGGTTCTGTCACAAACCCTTTGAAGTTGGCTATGATCTTGTCGCGGAGGTCCTCCCATGAATATACTGAACTTGGTCTAAACATAGAATACCATGCCAATGCGTCTCCTTCGGCTGCAATAACAAATGACTTGGCCAAATCCCTCCTCTAGTGTCATTCCCACCTGCGGAGGCTACAGCTGCCTCGAAACTCATGATGGACTGGCATAGATCATATCTCCCATTGAATTTGGGTAGGTTGGTGGGTTTATAGGAGGAGGGCCAGGGTGAGTTTTGGATTCCTTAGGACAATGGGGATTTAGAGTCTATAGTTCTGTGGACTGGTGGCTAGGTGTAAAAAGTGCCGAAGGTTTGTTGGACTACCATACCTGGCGAAGGGTTGGGTTGGCTTTGATTTGTTGAATGGGGCTGGCTAGGTGTGTTGGAAAGAGGCTGGGTGGGTTGCATGCTTTGTATCTCTGCTTGCAGAATAGCCGGTTGTTGCCTGATCTCCGCTGTCTATAGTGATGCTTGGACTGCCCTCTGGCTTGCGGCGAATGTTGCTGCCAGCCTGTCTCTTTCTTGTTGTGTGCTCTGCAACTAGGCTTGCAGTTGCTGAAGCACTTGCTCTAGGGTGGGATCTGGGACTTGCTACTCTTCGATTGCCGGAGGCTGGTCTTCGACAATAGGATCTTCTACAACTTGGTCTTCTAGGGCGCTAGTGTAGGTACTGGGGGCGTTACGCCTGGGTCTTCCCCTTGCTACGGGCTCTGGAGTTGCCCTAGCGGAGACTGCTATTTTTCTTGCCATTGTGGGTTTTGCTTGGCCTACACGCGGTGGGCACCAATGTTGGAAAACTAGGTTTCCAGCAGGAACGATGTGGTGGAACCTTCGCCTAGTCGGATGCTCTAGGCGAAGGCCAAGAAAGCGGTAGGTGGGCCCAAGCACAGTTAGGGTTTCATAAATGAATTCACCAACCTCCTTTACATAGGGTTCAGTCCCCCTTTTATAGGGCACTATTTACTATTATCCCTCTTTACATCTTTGCCCTACAACTATTAAGGTACATTCTCTAAATATTCCTCCGCCAATACAAGCCGCCAGAGGCAGTCTAGACCTTCTCTTCCCGTACCGCCTTTGCTTCTCGGGCCTTAGCCATTAGCCCATGCGAGGCCCATCTCTGGCCTAGGTCCTGCCGCAGCGTGAGCCTCCTTCCAATGGTGGAATCCGCCGAGTCCTCGCCCATGTCGTCGTAGCCTCCACCTCCATTGAGCAGTCTCCGCCTTGTACCACCATCGGGGGACCTTCGACACCGCGTTCCAGTCCTTTGCCCAGCCTGAGGTTGGGAAGCGAAGGTTCTATCTATCATCCCTGCATAAAATTAGACAATTGTTTTTGTTGCCGTTAGTTTACACTCGCTCTAGCCTCCGCTACTTGTGTATCTGTGTCCCAACACTCCCAATATCTTTTTAGGGGTTGCAAAACTATATGTTTTTAGGAAAAAAAATAGAATACTCGTGGAGATGCTCTAACACCGTAGCAGTAGCTAGGTACGCGGTTTTCAGCGCTCGATGGGTCCATTCCAATTCATTCATGATAAGTCTACGTCCTTTTATTTATGCGTATACGTATGTACTTTCTGCGTGCCAGATGTTGAGTTTGCGAACGAATTCTCTCCGCGCCTACTGTACATGGACTGATTCAACTCATTCAATTCTCCGCATGAATTGAATTGAATTGAATTTAGTTATTCGCCTATAGTTGGGTCGGATTCAATGGCCGGGTCGCGCGCGGCGGCCGACTGCGATTCATCAAATTTCATCACGAACGAACCGTTTATATGATCGATATCGATGATCTCACTGCAGTCCAATACGACTTGCGCAGCATTTATGCAGGCCGACCCCTGCTTTTGCTTGCTATCAAAATCAAATGTATAGGACCGAGTAGCTTTTAGACAACTTTGCCGTCGTCCAAAGTCCAAGTAGTGTCAGTATGCTCCGAGAAAGCGCGGCTGGGCCTGGACCTGGGCGGCGGCGGCGGTCGGTCAGCCGCAACTCAAGACCAACGCTAACGGACGGCAACAGCTTGCAACAAGTACTACTTCTCTGGAGCTCTGGTCGATCTGCATGCTGGCAGATAGCCTTTCCATATCAAGTGCTTTTAGCCGCAATTTGAAGCATGAAGCGATTTAATTGAGTACAATTTTACCAATTTCGGTTGCGACATTAAAAATAAAATTACTGTTTGAGTACATAAAAAAACATTAAGTTTTGTTTTGGCCAAGCCCAATTAAAATCCAACATTAGCCCTCATCACTGGTTAGTTTGTCGTCAATGAGTTTGGCTGATGACCTGTCGACACACCCATGGCCAAGCTCGGGTCCAATGCGGTGTTGATCGGGTCAGGTCGACCAACTAGATAAACAGTGGTGCATGGTTTTTTTTTCGAAAGCGTGCTTGGCACGTGCTTCATTAAAAGAGGTTAGAGTTGGTATAATGATATATAAGACTTGCAAGTAATCCCAAGATTACCTAACGAAATCCCACGGACACAAACAAAAAGCAAGAAAACACGATGGGGGAGACCCTCCACCTAAAATCCCCAACCGACTAAGTCTAATACATGAAGACGACACATCGGTGGCCAGTAGTGTAGTGAAGACCGCAAGGGCGATGAGGCCATCATTAACCTCGGTGGCAAAGCGTCCACCAAGAGCGCTAGCATGATAACATCGGCAAAGCATCCGCTAGAGAAGAGACCATGGCAGCAAAGCATCCACCAGAACTGCAGCACGGCGGCAAAGCATCCGTCTGAGACGACGACTATCAACGCGGCAAAGCATCCGCGGATGGGGGCCCATCACGCTCACAGCAGCAAAGCAACTACCTGAGAGGGGAGACCGAAGTGGCACGGCAACCGCCCGAGCAACATGACGGCAAAGCATCTGTCAAATAATAGCGATAGCGGCAAAAGTATCCGCTACAGAGAAGCAAACAACTGCAGCAACTCTAACCAACTACTGGACCAACCGAAGCGAAGACTAGCATGTACAATCAAGGCTTAGCACAACAAGGGGCAACTCCAGGCAGGGAAGCGGAGGGAGAAGAAGCACGGCAGCAGGACTGCTCCAACGACGTCTTCAAGAAGGAAACTGACATCCGCAGACGCCAGCATCGTTGACAAAGCACACAAGGATTTCCATCCTAGAGTCTGCCTCGACGACCCGAACGGTGTAGACAGGCTTCGATGACGCCTTTAGTAAGAAAAATGGCGCAGGCTGCGCCACCGCCGCTAGCCCGGAGCAAGAAACCGGGCAGGGTAGACACCCAAGCACGTTAGTCGACACCGTGGGTCAGGGGAGGGGGCTCCACTGTGCCAAGGGGCTTCGAGGCCGACGAGCAGCGAATGGTGTAGACAGGCTTCAAGTGATGATGATCAATCTTCCTCTTCCACCTCCGACCTTGATGAAGAATCAATCAAACTTATCAACAAGGTTGAGAGGATGATCCAAAGGCTCAATGTCAAGGGTGTGCCCATCCAAATTCAAGATTTCATTTTCACCAATCAAAGAAATGAGCAAAGTAAGAAAGGATGCTATGGATGCGGTGTGTTGAGGCACTTTGTGGAAGTTTATCCAAACAAGCCCACACTCAAGACAAACTTATCAATTAGGTCATGGGATGATTATTCAAGTGAATAAGAAGATCATCACAAGAGGCGAGGGTACAAGCACTTCACGAGTATGCCTTATGGCACGAGGTAACAAAAAGTCTATCCCTAGTGATAGTGACAATAATAGTGATAGTGATGATGAGCTATCTTCTTATGATGAAATTGTGCAAGAAAATCTTAACTTTGCTAAGGTTTACACTAGTCAACAAAAGAAGCTTGAAAAATTAAAAAAAAAACTAGATAGCTCACAACAAGCTTATGCTACTTTGCTTTAATAATATAAAACTTTTGCTAATCTTAATATGGAACTATCTACTAAAATTGAGCAATTTGAAGCTAGTGCAACAACAAGTGCATGCACAATCAATGATGAGCAACTTGTAAAGAAAAATGAAAAATTAAAGAAAAAGTTAGCTAGCACACAAGATGCTTATAAAAGTTTGCTTGCTAAAATGAAAACTATGTGCAAATATTGTGATGAGCTAACTAATAAAGTTGCTAATCTTGAAGCCGTTGGTACAACCCCCACCGAGGCACCTAAAAAGAAAGGTTCAATTTTTAGCATGCATAAAAAGGATGCCTCTACTTCTTGTAATGATTTATGTTTAGACTCACCCATATACAACCAAGTTTGTGTTGAGAAAATTATTATAGAAACATGCACACAAGATGTCACAATGGAGAATGAGCAACTCAAGCAAGAAGTGGCTCGCCTCACCAAGGACTTGACTCAAGTGAAAGGGAAGATGGAGCAAGCCTAACTTCATCAAGATAACACCGTCAAGGGAGTGAAGAAGCTTGATGAAGGACAAATCGTGGTTTGCTACATGTGCCACAAGAAAGGTCACAAGTCCTATGAGTGCAAGGTGAAGAATGGGGGAGGAGCTAAGAAGAAAGAGAAAAAGCAAACAAGAAAGCTCTCTAACACCTACACCAACAAGGTGGATAAAAAGGCCTCCACACCATACTTGTTAAAGAAGAAGAAAAATGACAAAGTGGTGGCCATCAAGGTGAACAAGCAAGCCAACAATGGGGTCAAATGCTTTTGGGTGCCAAAGGAAATCATTTCAAATATGAAGAGCATCAAGGAGGTTTGGATCCCAAAAGGTAAATGAGAAGTCTGATGGACTTCAGGGAATTTGGAGACTTGGCAAAGTATTGGTGTATTTCATGGGGTGCATCATTATGGACAAGGTAATTGCCAAGTAGGTTAGTGAATACTATGGACCCAAATTCCCTTTCCCGTGTTAGGTAACTAGATATAATTTCTTTCAACTGGTATTTCTTACAATTGGTATTAAGATTCAAATTCTTGTAATTAGCATCTAGTTCCTTTTTATGTCTAGATTGTATTTGCATGCTTATATTTTTTTACCATGCATATACTAGGTATATCTTATGGTAGGATTGCTCTTTTTCATTCTTAACTCTTCGAGCAAACCTATATGGTTTAAATTGTTTAGGAGCACGACACATAGCTTGTTTTACAATTGTTCATTTCATATGTGCTAAAGTCCAAATTGTAAATAATTTCTCTCGAATATTACTTTCGAAAATGATTCTCACATTCATGTGATATCATCTTTTAAGTGGTATTTTTTATTCTAAAATCAATGTGCATGTCACCTACAAGTATTCCATACTTGTGTGCGCAAATTTAGGGGGAAGGTTACTCTGCAGGTTGGATGCCTTGAGACTAACACCTTTTCAAGCTTATCATGTATGTAGTAGTCTCATTGCAATAAAAATGGAGTCCCCGGAGTTAAGCATCATACTTCAAATATTCACCACCTATTTCAAGTGGTAAAAAATCAAACTGGTTTCCACATGTGGTATTTTTAAACCGATATCATCATGTTGATTTCACTTTGGTATTTATATGCTTTCTCCATGTATTATATAGATTAAATCCTTTGAGCATTAATTTACCAATTATGTATAAACTAGATTCTTCGTCATATGTATTCATATATTTAAGGGGAGCTTAGTCCATGTAATGTGAGAGTCAAAATTAGTGACATATTCCACTCTACATACAAAGGATCACCAAGTTTGACCCTCCCTTGTGCTACTAATGTCTTCCTTTTCGGTGTTTGATTCCAAATGGGGAGAATTTAGAGGACCAAAAGCAAGCATTAATTTGTAGGACAAAAAGCAAGATCATAATAATTTACAAGTGGTAATGGTCCGAGAAAGGGAGGATAGTGGATTATGGATTGGTCTATGTAATTGGGAAAATTTGTAGGACCAAAAAGCAAGGCTTAAATCCATAATGCCACATGGAGACATTTGCAAGGGCAAGATAACTTTCCAAAGATGTTTACATGTGGTACCTTTTAGCAATTGGTATCTTTTAGCATCATATAACCTTACCCTTTGTATTGTATCCTAGCAAGTAAATAGTTTTTAAATTCTAATTTTTTTATTTGCTTGTTTTGGTTGTGTTGTCATCAATCACAAAAAGGGGGAGAATGTAAGGAAAATGGACCCTAGGCCTATTTACTTTAGATTTTGGTGTTTGATGATCAACACAACCAAATTAGACTAATAAATTTACAAGTGATTGTTTTATAGTCCAATAGGGTGCAAGACATGACTTGGACAAAGGCGACGTGATGATTCGATGATCAACACCATAAGTAAGACCCTAGAAACACAAGAGAAGACCTAAGATATCAAGTATAGTCCAAGCACGAAGATAAAAACCAAGCCGGACGCAAGATCGTGAAGAAACGAGCTCACAGAGGTGACCGGAAGCAGTGACCAGACGCAACCCTTATCGGGACCGGACGCGTCCGATCAATTGCTCGGCAACAGAAGGCGTCTACAGCAGCGATCGGACGCTGAGGACTGAAAGTGACCGGACGCGCCGATGGCACTGTTCATCATCCCGGCAACACATTCAGCATGGACCGGATGCTGGCGGCAAATCGACCGAACGCAGGAACTGTAGCGTCCGATCGACTCTAGAGAGGTTCCAGAGCGATGAAATTACGACCGGACACGTTCGGTGGCATGTGACCAGATGCCATCAGCGTCCGATCAGTTGATCGCGTGCTCTAACGGTCGGGGCGACCGGACGCGTCTGGTTAGGACGAAAACAGTGTCCAGTCACTAGCAGAAAAGCAGAATTTTATCCCCAACGGCTACTTTCTCAATGGAGCTTATAAATAGACCCCCAACCGACCATTTAGTAAGAGTGGAGTTGAGGAAACATATCTAGGATGTTGATACACTATTTTAGTGATCTTCACTTGCACAATGCTTAGCGATTAGCGTAGGTGCTTTGCGAAGTGCTTAGGTTGATTAGACCACCGCTTATGTGTTTGTTCTAGGTTTAGGCCTAGTGTTTAGTGAGGTTTACATACCTCTTACCACTTGATGCTTTCGCGCACCATTGTTGTATATTGGAGGGACTTGTAGTCTTGTAAGATCACACCATCCATGTACGATTTCCAAGTCTCAAGTCGATCTCGATGCTTACCAACGCAAGATCTACGGCAGCTGCTTCAGTAGAAAACGCAAAACACACTACGGGACCACGATCGGCCGGCTGTGCCGTGTGTATCCCTTGTCGCCTTTCAAATTCTCTCTGCTTCGGTCGGATTCAACGAGTCGCCGCAGCGGACTGCATGCGATAGATTGATCAAATTCAGGAGCCGCTGCTAGCTCTGACGACCGTTTCTTCACGCGGGCCGTTGCTCCGCTCCCAGAAAGTGGGGTCTTCTTCGTAGGCGACAAAACTGGCCGGCGGCGGTCCGTCAGCCGGACCGGAACTCGGAGTTTCTACGGCAGAAAGTTGGGTGGGTGATACTAGACGTAAGAGAGAATTTATTTATCAAGGTTTTTTTTCGCTTACATGTTTTATAATAATAAAATTTCTCTTTACTTTACCTTACTTCTTTAATTTTAATTCAGTTTTTAGAAAATATATATTGACATCTACAAGCATGCAGTTCAGACAAATTGTCAGTTAAAACATATTTATGGAGAATTTAACAAAAACTAATTTGGTGTTCTATAAGTTGCTGTATTTTTCCTATAGACTTGATACAAATTTAACTTAGGGAAAAAATCAAATTAAACTATAATTAGAAATGGACTGAGTATACTTGGATTGTTTATCATTGTTTTAGGAACGGTGTGACATAAGTGTCAAACAGAGTAACTCCAACGGGAGTCTTATATATGCCTTTGAACAAAGAATATTTAAGACATCCGTGGTTGAAAATTGCACTCTTATATTAAATTATTTAAATTATTAATTTGGAACCTAAAATTGCACGAAAGATAAACTCCATGCATATATGTACGCAGCATGTACATGCATGCTGCTGTGTCAATCAAACAAAAAAAAAGGCGTTGAATTTCGCCTCAACGAGACCCTACAAATTTAACATTTTTTTTCTTCGGCGAAGACTAGCTAGTATCGTCGTGATTCTCCGGCGATTCATTCAGTCTGTGCCCATGGTCAAACTGATAGAAAAAGTGTATATAAAATTATTTTCATGTCCATCAGAAGGTAGTCTTATGTGATATGCCTTTGAAAGTTTGAATAAAACATGAAGAGTCTCCTGTTGCGAAATAGCACTCTAATTAAATTGATTGGGATCCTAAAACTACACGAAAGATAAACCCCATGCATTTTTGCATGGAGATAATATAATCTATTAATTAATTACTTGAACAACTAGCGGCTGTTTTTTTTAGAAAAAGAATATTTATTCTTTTTCTAAAAAACAACTAGCTAGAAAGAACCAATTAAATGGACAGTATCTCTAGTACGCAGCATGTACATGTATATGCTACATGCTAACTAACGCCTAAATAAAATTAACAAAAACCGCATTGTCCAGCCTATCTTGGTCACTGATGATCAGCAGCTAGCAAAGAGCACGCTGCATGCCGGCCCCGACGGGGGCATGGATCCAGTTGGTTTACATACGGGTGGCCGGGAGCTTGCCAGCCGCCGCCGTTGGAGCCCGGCCCTTGTAGCACCTGCATGATCATCCCCAGCCAGCCGCCGTCTTCTTCGGCCGGCCGGCTAGCTAGTTTATCAGGGGCACGATCCGTTGGGAGCTTGGCAGTTGTGGTTGTTGCCGCCCGGCCCGCCTAGCACCTGCATGATGAGCCCCAGCCAGCCGCCGTCTGCTGTCGTCGCCACCGCCGGCGCCTCCATCAGCAACGGCCTCGCCGCGGCGATCATGTTGCAGCACTGCATCAGCACGACGGCCACCAGCACCGCCCTCATCGCCATCGCCGACGACGATGTCATAACACGCGCGCGCGTTCGTCTTGGAGATGGTGCTAGCAAATAGATTGCAGTGCTGCAGTGCAGACGAGACGATCGATGGATGGAGCTGGCCGGTTACTACTACACGTTGTTGGAGTTTGTTGGAAGAAGAGAGACAAGGTGGTGGCCTTTTATAGTCTCGTAATGCAAGTTTAACTGCGTGCCAAGCAGAAAAAATATGATAGCGGACCGGGTCCATTCTGAATTCTTCGATCGCTCTTGTACTTTTAAGCATTGCGATTCATTCCTGACGCCTGAGTAATTAAGCGCAAGCAAGTACGCGGTTTTCAGCTCACAAGTAGTACGTGTACTGGGTCCGCGGTTGTGGCTTCAACTTGAAGGCCGCATGCAAGTTCTCTGTTCAACTCACAAGGTTGACAACCAATCGATCAAAGCCAGCTGCATGCCGCAGTGCCATACACACGACGCCTTTTCTATATATCCAGCTAAACTGCTTGTAGCATTGTTACGTACGTACGTGCGTACGTTTCATACAGTGACTTGTGTGCTTTTTCTTCGCACTTTCGCGCCAATAGAAGAACATGCATGAGACACACTGTGTCACTGTGTGCTAAAAAAAACTGTGCTGTTTATTAAAAAAAAACTTTGCCAACCGTAAGTGTTCAAAGATGAAAATATGTGCCAAACCACATACACTTCCTCGGCTCTGAACACGTCATATATAGATCGTTTTTTAATTTATTTGTTTAACTTTCTCACATTTATACCCTAATTTAGCTGGCAGCAAAAAAGGAAAAGTTTGGGCATGTCAACGTCTCCCTTTTATTTCTTACTTATACTAACAAAATATATGGCAAAAGGCACGGATAAAATTATTGAGCCATTTTGCCCTCTTTTACATGTCGCTTTCTACACAACGACCGTCGCTCTTTAATTCATACTATATTTAACGCTTAAGCTTTTCTCCCATCAATCAATTACTCTATGCCCCTATCTATGTGGCAAATCTGTAATTATTATCATAGTACTGTAAGTCCAAAGTTGCTATATATAGCATCTATTCAAAAAAAAATGGCATGTACATCTATTAAAAAAATGACATGTACATATACTTGGTCGGTGTCTTAAAAAGGTTGGCACACCATAGACATTCTCTTGGAGATTAATTTAATTATTGGTCGATGATTTTATTTACATGTCGTATGAATTTTGTCCGAGTGTGACACATGTAAAAAAGAACGGAGAGAGTATAGGTTATACGGAGTATTAGGCTTGTGCTGGGCTAAATTATAAGGTTGCAAATACTCCTTAACACAAGTAAGAATTTATCAAAGCTTTTTAAGCCATTTGCATTGGCGAATCTTCAACGTTCAATTACATCGCAATGCACGCACACATCACCGTGTCAATGTCACGTCACCCTCATAATAAGGCCATATAGTAGTAATTCGAAGAGGTTGAGGTTTTAACAGTCAAGGGCAGAATGGCTAATATAAAAACGGTTGACTGAGCCCAAAACCACACGTTCCGCGGGAAGCGCATTGCGTCGGCACTCAGCACCGCGGCCGCTGACCACCGCCTTGTGCCGTATCAGAATTAATTGCATGCAGCCAAGGCGTGTGTCCTGCTAGGTGGTAACACGGGCGACGTCGAGCGCCTACCAGGCAGGTCGGTAGCGCCCGTTCCGTTCGTCGCTAGCTAGCGACGCGGTTTCAGCGCGCGAGCGAGGCCAGAGCGATCCATTATTTCAACTCACCACAATACACACGGGCGTTCGTATTGGTCACTGGTCAGATATTACGAGCCTCTTTGGCACGGCTTATGCCGGCTTCGGCTTCATCTATTTTGCCCAAATCGAGACACTGTAGCGTGAAGCCGTTTTGTAAGCCGGGGTTAAAATGAACTAGAAGCCGAAAAAAAGCAGTTTTCTGGCTTCACCGGTGAAGCCGTTTTGGATGAGCCGTGCCAAAGGGGGTTTACAACTACGTACTATACTACTGCTGCTATGTACCCGGCCAGATCCAACATGGGTCGCCAGTCGCCACGGCTGACTGCGAGATTGATCACGACTTCACCAGCCGTGCGCTGCATGCAGCTGCTCTGATGACTACTTGATGCTCCCAGAAACTCAGAAAGTGGCGCGCGCGCGAGGGGTCTTGCGACACACAAAATTGGCCGGCGCGCCGTCGGCCGGCCGGAAATGCGGAACCCCAGGTCAAGACTCAAGAGTAGGTACGATGTCCGCTGGCCCCTGGCCGGCCGTTCCATTCCACTGCAATTTCGTTCTCTCGATCGCCCCCACAAGACAAAAAATTAGTAAATGAGTTCCCTTCCATGAAAGTATATTTTCAGCTGTTCGCTTGCTCGTAAACGATCGTAAATTTCCAGTCGGGAACAGTGTTTTTCTCTCACACCAAACCAGCCAGCAGTAAATAATCCACGATACGATACGGCCTCCCGAACAGGCTGTAATCGGTTTCTATGTTGACAGTTTAATTAGACCATATAATAAAATTCTCTAGTTCATCGTACGCAATGACTGTGTGTGTCTATATATATATATATATATGCAGTTGCAATAATCTTTATCCACTTATTAGCTGACACGCACAGTTGAGGTAGCAGGGTTAATATCTTAGGTTGTGTTTGGTTTAGCTTCTGAAAAGTGCTCTTCTGCTAAAAAAAAGAACGCCAACCAAACCGGTAGAACAAGAAACTAGTTTTCCCGGCCGTAGTACAATTTTCATAGCACTTTGTGCCGTGCAGTTGCCTTTTAGCTTTGAGCTTTTCCAAATGGGTGCAAATAAAGACACGTAGTTGTTTCAAGGAAGATAAAGAGAGATAGGAGGTTTCCTAATTGTTTTAACCAAACAATTTATTTTCCTTCTCACAGCACATAACTCACAGCTCACAACTTTTTCATAGCTCATAACTGAATCAAACACACCCTTTATCAAAGTAGGAGTATTTCGAATCCTGGTATTATATAATAATTCACGTAGAGAGAACAATACAAGATGCCACAAAATACTTAGGAATAGCCCAATAATGTCACGCAAATCCGATCATCATCAAATGCTTACTGTGCAGATATATATATTTCAAGATACAAGTGAATGATATTCGGCTATTTATATGGGCATCAAGTAGGGAATTGTATCCTACTTCCATTATTCTAAATTATAAGATTTTTTTTTCGTTTTTCTAGATATATAATTTTTGTTACTTTCTTAAATATATAATATATCTATAATATATATTAAAACCAAAACATCTTATAATTTTAAATAGTAAACCTCCCGGCCGAGCCGGCTATTATAATTTATTTTACGGGCATCCGGAGCCGTTGGGAGCCTGCCAATCATTATCGTTGGGGCAAGGACCTCGATGAAGAACCTGCATAATCAGCGGCGTCCCGGCGCCGCCGAGCTCCAGTCGTCCGGCCGCATCCAGCAGCGGCCTCACCGCGAGGATCACGTTGAAGCATTGCAACAACAGCACGGCCACCGCCGCCGCCCTCGCCATCAACAGCATGTTGTAATCTCGTGCGTGCTGTTGCAGCTGCAGACAATAAACAGGCGGCTCGCTCGGTAGCACACTTATGCAGCAGGTATAAACCCTTATGCATGCGTCGTAGTTTGCTGGTTTGTTGGAACAGAGGCAGCTTGCTTCCCCCTTATATAATACAGTAAAATATGTTTCGTAATTGACGCTCCGAAAAAGAACAAGGACCGGCGTTAGTCGGTCATGCACCTCATACTTTTACAAGCGTTGTAGACTACCGTTCTCTGGTCTAGCAAAAGTATGCAGCAATGCGGTTTTTTCAGCGCTTGCGCGGTCCATCTTTGAATTCAAATCCCCCGTAACGTTTGAAGTCGATTCGATACTTAGAGGGTGTTCAGCTGGTACACAAAAGTACTGTGTATCGGCTGGTTCCGGATGATTCAATAGTGTTCTGTGAGAGAGAATAAGCTGAAACAAGACGACACAAAAAGAACCGAACAGGCCCTTACTGACCGTTCATAACGCTACTCGGTAAGTACTGGCCGGTCGGGCGTACTATATATACATACTGTCATAATAACAAGTATATTGTATGAACCAAGCGTCTGTGTTCCCTAAGCAAGACGAAGTTGGGTGCCTGCTTCTAGTTGATAGCTTCAGTCGTATACGGTTGGTTGGGAGAAAGTTAGTGACCGCCGAATTGTAGAGTATTTGGACTCCTTTGGCCTCTATCAGTGTGCCTTGTTGCTTGGGTTTGTGACGAATATAATTCTGGGTCCATCCCGGTCTCTCTCTCTCTGTTTGCGATCAGGGTTAGACCCGTTTTTCATTAAGAGGAAAGAAGTTTTAATCCGTTACAGAGATACCAGACGATGCCAGCGAGAAGCCAACATCACGGCCTGCGACTGACCTAACTACCCAATTCCTTTTTTGATATTACATTGGGACGTAATTTTGCCACCAAATATTATGACCTAATAAGGGTAACGCCTAGGCGACGCAAACGGCCCTAGAGGCCCACCGCTTCATTCCTGGAAATAGAACCTGCATGGCCTCCCGTGTTGACGACGATAGCGGCAGCTTGAAGGCTGTCTGGAACTCCTGAAATGAAGCCTCATCGGGGAGCTGTGTCTCCACCTCAACGCCAAGGCGCTTCATCATCACCTTCCTCGCTTGTGCCTCGGGCTTTTGCTCCCTGTACTTGCTCTTTGCAGCTAGGCGAGCATTCCGTTTGGGGACGAGATCATCATCCTCAATTGCTCATGCCCTTGCTGACCCGGTGACCCACAGGCACAACGGCGATGAGAGGACGGGCTGCGACAGTGGCTTCCTGAAGGTGGAGATAAAGTCATCGACCGACATCGGTTGCAGGGGAGGCACCGGAGTGCGGATAGCTACATTGTCGATGAACTCAGGGCAGTCGACGGGCTGAGGCGAAGTATCCAAGACTGCATCACCCCCGAGCTCAGAGGCCTCGACAGTTTGAGGCGTGGACAAGGGTGCCCCAGCCTGCTCAGGTCCGACGATCTCAACGGATAAAACCGGAGACTCCTCCTCCAGCTCCAACGTCATGAGGTGCGTCCTAAGAGAGTTGTGGCCGTATCCGCAGTCATCAAGGCCCAAGAGGCACAGGTCCACCGCCAGGGCCGTCTCTAAAATTTGTGGGCCAGCCTGGTCCCTATCAAACGCGCATCCGAAAAGGAAGTTAGGGCAATCACAAGGCCTAGTTGGACATAGGTCACCTGGCATGTCATCAGCTTGAACTCCGCCTCTAGGGCAGACCCCACCATGCCAAGGTGACGAGTGCGGGACACTCGCTCGGCGCGTGGATCGAGGTCGATGGAGAGAGGCCGTGCGCCGCTGTCGCTGACAACTTTCCATGGCGTGCACAACGATGCCTCAATAAGCATCGGGTCGATCGCTGCCCGTTTGATAGGAAAGGGCGAGCCAGGGCGCCAGAGCGCGAAGTCAAATTGGTTGTCCACGAACGGTTCGACACATGTCACTCGCATGGCGAAAACCGCGCTGACGCATCCGCCACATGGCATGGCGCCGTGTGGCAATATGAGAGGGCACATCAAGTCCCCGACTATGATGGCTTGCCATGACTCCTATGTATGGAAGGTTGGCTCATTTGCTCTAGTGAACTGGGTAGTCCACAGCCGTGACGATGCCGGCAGCGCCTCAACCCGCTTGAGCAGGGAGCGCGAGATGCGACGTAGGCGCTTGGGTAGAACAGGATCACCAGCAACATTCGCATCACCGCCCACGTCACCGCTGGAGGCATCCAGGTTCGCACCGGCGTAGCCAGCACGTCGATCTGAGGCTCCGGAGTAGGTGGCACAGATGGCTCCCTGCTGGTGGAGACAAAGCACATAGAGGCAGTGTCCACCGACGACCAACGACTGGGCAAAAGCTAACACCGACGAGCGCCCTGACGCGACCGAGGGGCACGCCCAGGGGAGCAACCATGCTTGCCCACCCAGCGACTGGCAACCGGTGCCTGGGGGCAGTCGCGTGCCTGGTGGCTGACATCCTTGCAGGTGAAGCACTTGGATTGGAACGTGCAGTCGGCTCGCACGTGGTCGCCGGCAAGGCAGTTGAAGCACTTGCCGATCAGGTACGATGGCACCAGTCGACGCGGTGCCGCGTCACACCGCCAACGCCTCCTGATGTGCAGCTGCCTGAAGCCATCTTCGTCCGGCAGGACCGACATGCGCGCGGGGTGGACGATGATAGATGCTAGCCGGCGAGGGTGGTACGTTGGTGGTAGCCGCACGCTCGGCTGATGCCCTGACGTGGACGTGGACGATGGTGCCGGCGCTGCAACCACGGTAGCAAAACGGCCTTACATTGTCCAGACAATGGAGGCGCGTTAGAGTCGTCAAGCGATGCCTCTGAGTTGGTGAAGCGCAGCCTCTCCTCCGACCCCCCAGAGAAGTGGCGAAGGGCTCCACGTCGGGGTCGAGTGAGCTCGAACGAAGGACGAAACTGGCATGAGCTACCGCCACAAGCAGAGGTAGCTGCAGCAGATTAGGACTCCCAGCACTCCGAGCAACCTCCTCCTCCTCAACTTCTTTTGCCCAGAAACGATGCGAGCAGGAGCCATCAACCCCATGCTTGCTGCCCGCAAGAAGGACATGGCGCTGTAGATCAGGTCCTGGGTAGCGCGGATCTGAGTTTGACAGGATGGAATCCTGGCTGGGTTGGCAGATCAGCGAGGAAGGAGGTGTGGCTGCGCCGGCGTCGCCGGGTGGAGGGGGCGGGTCTGGTGGGTGGGAGGGAGTCATCCCTCCCCCAGCTTGCGGCATAGGAGCGGTAGGATGTGAAGCCACGGCGAATGGCTTGGCCAGCAGAGCGACAACAGATGACGACAGCTCGACCAGCAGAGCAGGACCAAGTGACGATGGCCTGGGCGGCCGGCTGCCCACCAAAGGGGCGGCTCCATCCCAACCACAGCCTAGCTCGGGGGAAGAAAACCCATCAAATGGCAGGTCAACAAGAGGTAGGAGCAGATCTGTAGTTGGAAGAAAGATTTTGGTCGGATCTAAGGAGGATTGTGGTGGATTTCGGTGATTTTCTGGAGGCGGCAGTCGAGCGCCCGAGGGGAACGGGTGGAGCACCAACGGCTCCATCCGGCCAGGTTAGCTCTGGGTTGACGTGTAAGTCTAAGTATCCCAGTTTCTCTCATGCCTTACTCGGTCAGGTTGGGCCTGTACCGAATGACACCGCTAGCTTCACCAAGTTCACAAAGCGGCTATCGTTCTCACTTGTTTACTAATCGATCCATCCCAAAATAAATGATATTTTAGCTTTTATCCTATACAAAAAATACTAATGTTTATGATACTAAATAAGTATTATTGGATTTTCCATGAAATATATTTTTATATTATTTCTATTTGGTGTGTCATAAATATTAATGTTCTTTCCTATAAATTTGGTCAAATTTAGAATTATTTGACTTAGAATAAATCTAAAACATTACTTATTTTGGAACGGAGGGAGTAGTACTGATTTCTTCCCTGCATTATTCGGTGGCGGAAGCCTTTTATTTTTAACCTTAACTATTCTAAAAATAAAACTATTTGCAAATCTAACATTTTTAATCATGTCGTGCCATGTGGCGTCTCAAAAAAACACCATGTCGCACCACACGCATTAGCCTAACAAGATGCACCATATGGGAGTGTACGAGACAGATGTGCAGGTGCATATTTCACATACAGAGCTTGTCACTCCACTTCACCTTAAAAATGAGAAGTTTTATGTAAAAATATAGCTCTCAACGAGATTTATGACTGCGGTTTTGATTTTTTAGTTGAAGTTATTAAGATGATTTTAAAATCAATCCAAACTCACTGCTACACACAAGCTTTCTAGAGGTAGCTAGAAAGAATTTGCAGAGGCGATTGGTTCGTACGCCTCTACCTGTGTGTCTTTAGATTTCTAGAGGCGTCTAGAATCGATTTTCTAGAGATGGCCGGTACTTCAGTCACCTCTAGAGATCAAATTTCCAGAGGCGGCTGCTCTTAGTTGTCTCTAGAAATCATTTTTCTAGAGGAGGCTTTGCGCTTACTAACTGCCTCTAAAATCACTTTCAAGAGTTCTTTTTTTTTTGCTAAATTTATTTATTTTTATTTTGACTTCCACATTTGAAATCTGGATAAAGAATCTAGCACGTTTCATTGGATGCTGTATTTGTATGTTAAAATCTACTAGAATCTATTCTGTTTGGATGATATTATAGGATTCTAGGATTGTTTATCTGGATTCTGAAAATCTCCTGCGGACCAAACGGACCTAAGTTTACATTCAGAACATCTGGGCCTAGAGACACCGCTGGATTGGAACCAAAACTGTAAGGTCTGCTCCAGGCCCATGTAAATTTTGATGGGATCTCATCCGAGCAGGCCTGGACTCCTGTCCGCGTCTATCCATGCGGCAGAGCCCTCTTCGTCTCCCGTTCACCCCCACGCGTGCGCTCTCTCTTCTCTCTCCCGTGGCGCCGACTGGGCGACCGCCGCCGCCGTCCTCGCCAGGTGCCCAGGTCTCCGTCGGGCCCTTCGACAGGTTCCTTCGGGCCCTTATCTGGCTACAAGCACCACCAGGTACGCTCACCCATTCTCTTCCGTTCCTTCTGTGCGAAACCGACCACCCAAACCCTAGCTTAAGCTGTTTGTTTTCGGATCTGTTCTAATTACAAGTTTATAGATGATTACACCTAGTAACTTCGATTCTGTTTGCAAAAAAATTCGGGTGTACACCCATGTCCTCTACTGCGTCCTCCCTGCTGGAAAAGAAAGGGGCGGCGAATTATTTTGTGTATTTGGTCTGGCTTGGGTTCAGAAGTTTGTTAACCTCTCTTTTGCTTTACATTAATTATTAATGGTGGGTTGCTTTCTTATTAACAAATAGTAGGACTGTCTTAAGCCATACCACACCATACCATTCTTAAATATTGAGTATCATTATGAAATGCTGGCATGGTTGTATATTATTGGGCCTCTTGGCATGTTATGGAAGCATATACCATTCTATCATTTTCCGTTTTTATGATCAGTCTAGGAATTTAAGCTTGTCTGTTTGAATGCACATGCCGCTCTGTACATTACTCTGAAGCTGCATTGTGCCATGCCGTCCTTTTCTATTTCATGGTGCCTGTTGTAACACCAGTTATACCTTCTCTGTTCAGAGACTGATTAGGAGTTCAAGGAGCAAATCAATTCGTATCGAATATAACCAAGCTTACATGGCTATGGTGCCGAGTGATTCGTCACATCATGGAGTTGTGGACAATGGCCCCAATGGATGTACCCAGGCTAGGTGTGATGAAGCTAGGAAACTTGGTCCATCGTGGTATTTCAGTAGAAAGGAATTAGAGGAAAACTCTCCATCCAGGAGGGATGGTATTGATTTTAAGAAAGAGTCTAACCTTCGAAAGTTGTATTGCAAGTTTCTACAAGAATTGGGCATAGTGCTTAAAATGTAAGACTGAGACATTTATTTTCTTATATTATATATTGTTGGCTCTTCTTTGTGTTTCACTTTCTATAAATTCTAAGAACACTCTTTAAAATGAAGTGCTGCTTTGATGTTTCCATGATGCTGAAGCTTTTCAAAATATGTATCTATATTAGCTTATATTTGCTTATTTTTATATAGTCACTTGTGTGGTGGGATGCACATATCTACAATTGTTTGTGGTAACAATATATATGTATCTTTTTCTCCCATAAATAGTTGTGTATCTTTGACTAAGGATGGTCATACTGTCATCGAGAAGAGAGAAATTTGCATAGCTGTTATTGTATAATTTGAATATTGGCATACTTGACAGTCTGGTATTTGAAAATGGACTGAGGTTTTGCTGGTCTTTGTTTATTTTTGTGTGCATGGTTGATCTTGGTTGTTGCTTGCTAAAGTATGGCATTTTCCTTAGTGGTTATATAATCTTGATGCAACTTGCATTGCTTCTGTGAATCCTTCAGTTTTTTTAAAAGTTTTATTATATCAAATGGATTGTGTGTTCACCAAGTTTGCTAAATAAATACTTTTAGCTCATCCGTTTATCTCGTAAAATCTACCTCATCTGTGCTATTTTTAGGCCTCAAGTGACGATTGCCACAGCAATGGTATTCTGTCATCGTTTTTACCTTCGTCAATCCCTTGCAAAAAATGATAGACGAGTAAGTGTTATTCAATGATTGTCTCTAGTTTTGGTTTTCAATGGTTGCCAAAATTTCCGTTAAGCTTTGAGGTTTGTGCATTGCCTTAGAAACTTTTACATTTTGATATAATTTTATTTTGCTAAGTTTCAATTATTTGCCTTTTCCATTTTGTATCCCTGACTACTAACAAGATCTTAGTAGTTGATATGCCAAACTACAGGCTCATTTTTCACATTTTCTCTTGCATTCGTGTTAGAAACCGAATTCTTCTAGTATCTAGTATGATGTGAACTCTTTGATAGTGAGATACTTAGATATAGATTTACTCCTTCAAGCTAGGTATCACCCTGTCAAATGCATTTTGTTTCTATAGAATAGGCACCAATACTTTTTAATCTAATATCCACACAGATAATTGCCACAGTTTGTTTATTCTTGGCTGGAAAAGTTGAAGAAACACCTAAACCTTTGAGGGATGTCATCTTGGTTTCTTATGGGATGATTCATAAGAATGATCCTAAGGCTAGTCAGAGAATCAAGCAGCAGAAGGTAATGGTTTAATTTGTCTCTTGTTTTGCTCCAGAAGTCCTGACACTATCTAGTTTTTTCCTGCATGATTATTACTTTTGTTTCATACTCTTTACTTAGGAACTAGTACATTTTTTTAACTTTATAATTCATTGTGTCGTACACTTCTAGGATGTGGTTGTATTCTTGTATAGCTATTTATGCAAGAAAAAATTAGGTTTTAGTCCCCATTTTAATATGTAGATTCAAATCTCGCTACAAAGTCTTAATGCGAAAGCAGTTGACATCCACTTATGTTCCTGGGTTTGAGTGCTCATGCTACTAATATCAATGCTTAACGGATTATGATGCTTAACAAACATTTACTTACAAAATGATGATGGCCATCAATAGCTGCCATTGTATGCCCCTATTATCAGCTTATGGTTGTTCAAATCATCCGAAGGTGCTATCTAAGCTGAACTGTCTAATCTTGAAAATGTCTTTTTCTATAAAAAGTTATGCTCCTTTGTGTCGAGCACTCGAGCATGAACATTATGATAGTGTTATCCTTTTGCGCTTCCTGCTTCTGAATCTGCATATGGAGTTTATTTTCTGCATGCACCAGTTCATATTTGGTTAAAAAAAAGCCATTTATGTAAGAGTTGTTTCAACTGATATTAGTGCTTACTACTGCCTCTTGCAGGAAATATATGATAAACAAAAAGAACTTATTTTACTTGGGGAGCGAGTTGTACTTGTAACACTTGGGTTTGACCTTAATATTCACCATGCCTATAGGCCCTTGGTTGAAGCAATAAGGAGATTCAATATTGATAATAAAAGTCCACTTGCTCAGGTTGCCTGGAATTTTGTAAATGATGGGTATGCTAGTGCTACCCTTGCTGTTTTTTTTTGAAATTGCAGTTCACAGTTGTGTATCTACTACACTTAATGTTGTGCACTGTACAGGCTGCGTACTTCGCTTTGCCTGCAGTTCCAGCCTCATCATATTGCAGCTGGTGCTATCTGTTTGGCTGCTAAATTTCTCAAAGTGAAGCTCCCATCTGATGGTGATAAGCATTGGTGGCAGGATTTTGATGTCACGTGTCGACAGCTTGAAGGTTGGTCCTTATTTGCAAAGTTAGTGATGAAATGTTTCCACCTGCCCTACTTTGTTTATTTGTTCTGCATATGTTTTGATCGTTATTGATTGAATTAGCAGTTTAGCACCATGTGTTTGATGTGTCAAATTGAATTTTGTTCCTGTGAAACTTCTGGTTTTGAAGGAATGTATACACATCATAGATACTTATAACTTGATAACTTCGTGTTTTCTTTCTTTACTGCTAGCAGTTATTGACAAACTGCAGCTCCATTGAACTTATATTCGGGCTAAAGTAGGATCACTTTGTTCTCCACTGCATTAGTTAAGCACATTGTTTATTTTTTGTTAGCATTGTTTATAAAGATGAAAATATATTTGATGCCATGTTATCGTTTGGGTTCTTACTGTTTCAACTTTTTCATACCTTAAGTCATTATATAATTTAATTTCCAAAACTTACTTTTTAGCCACTTTATTTAAATTCTAGCATGCTCGAACCAATTCATTTTTCTGTTGCAGTCTGCAGAAGTAGCACATTTTTAAGCTATTCTAAGAAAAATAGGTACAATCGGAAGTGTACATTGTTATTTAGCCTAAAAAAAAGGGCTGGCCAAGTGAGGGACTTGCATTAGGCAATTTTCTGAACATGCTATGATGATATTCTGCCGCCAAATATGGAGTTTGATTTTCCATCTCGTGAAACATTCTTGTTCCTGTTGGATATTTCTAGGTGCTATGTGTCTTGCTATATTAGTACTACCTCCATTCCACAAAGAGTTATGTTTTGGTTTTGTCCTAAGTCAAACTATCTTATGTTTGACCAAGTTTAGAGAAGATGATCAACTGTTTATGGCACCAAATAGATTTACTATGAAAATATATTTCATGATGAATCTAATGATATTTATTTGTATCATAAATATTGGTTTTTTCGTATAAGCTCAGTCAAACTCTTAAGATTGTTTGATTTAGGACAAAACCAGAATTACACTCTTTGTGGGACGGAGGTAGTATGTTGCTGCCTTTTTTAGGTATATGTTGAAGTTGTCTATAAATGGGATTTTGATAGTGCACACATGCCTACCTTAAGAGCTTTGCAATTAGTAACTGGTGAGCATCTTCTGATTTGTACTGGTACCTTGTCACATACACCATTTTGGTAAAGGGGGCAAATACCTTACTGTTTGATAGGAACCAACCGATAAACTACTCAAGTCCCAGCTACCTTTTAGCTGTTAGAATATTATTAGTAGCCTCTAAAAGGATCAGCAAGCTTCTGTCCTTTTTGAAGCTGGTCTCTACTTGCTATGTATTGTTTAGCTTTGAGCCTTTGACTAAGCAGTACATGGCAATTCTTGTTTGTTATACTAATTATTATTTAATAACTTATTATAACAATGTAGTCTGACATGTGCTTATATTTCTTGGGTTCTAAGTTGCATCTGATCTGATGATAAAACATATTCGTTGTCCATCATTGCAGAGATTAGCAGTCAATTGTTGGAAATGTATGAGCAAAACCGTACAACGCAGGCACAATCATCACAGGGAAGTGAAGCCGAAGGGAGCTCCGCTGGTGTATGTAATCAACGTTCATCTGTAAAGTCTGAAGCAAATTCCAAGGAACCATCTGCTCATGGTTATCTTCAGGCATCCAGATCGCAAAATTTGCAGCATTCGTCCTCAACAAGCGCTTCAGGTCACCATGACGATGGGCACCCAAATTCAGACAAGCATATTTCTGGCCACAAAATGCTGCAAAATGACAATGCCAACCATGGTGGCAGCAAAGAAAAGAACAAAAGTGGAATCAAAACTGATACTGGTATGGACAGATTGCACCATGACAAAAAGTTCTCACCTGGACATCGCTATCCCATGGAAGAACATCAACCACATCGATCGGATGATAATTCCATTGAAACAAGAGATGGTGTTGGTGGCATTGAAGCTCCTGTTGTGTCAACCTCCAGAATGGATGCAATGAATAAAATTGACAAGGATAAGGTAAAAGCAGCTCTGGAGAAGCGAAGAAAATCGAAAGGTGGTTTTGCCACAAAGGTAAATTTGATTGATGATGATGATCTACTTGAGAGAGAGCTAGAACAAGGTATTGAATTGGCTGTTGAGGTTGAGAAGATTAAACAGGATAAGAAGCAGAACTTGTCCGATGGTAGCAAGCATCCACCAGACCTTCAAAACACTGACCAAGTAATGGAGAATGGTCACCATGTCAAGCAGAGTCTACCAACAACAGCTGAAGACATGGGCTGTCTGATGGACAGTAAAGAACAATGTCCTTCACCATTTGATAAGCAAAATGATGTTCCTGAGCACAAGTCACAGCAGCTTGATGACACATTGAAGCACCAAAAGGGCTATGACCATCCTCAGCTTGTAGGAAGCCCTGAGCAGGATGGAAAAGACTATAAGAGACCTAAGCTCGACGGGTAGGTTTTTGGATGGGTTTTTTGGAAACTGACATGAATTCATTGTATGATGACGAATACATGTTGATGAGCATGTGTCTTCCTCACTGGTGCCTGAAGACTGCTGCGCACAAAATTGCTGTGCTGTGGAACATCAAGATGATGTATCTGCAACTGATTGCAGTTTACAAATTGAGGAAAGTCGGGCAGCAATATTTATTAGGTTCCAACAAACATTGGTATATATGAACGAAACATGCGTTGATGCTCATGCTTCTGGTAACAGTTGCATTCATTTCTTGTATGTGATGTTCTGGTTAAAGTGATGCAAAGGTTTTGGCAAGGGCATGATGATTGTCCCTATCAAGGTCGCAAATATTCATGCAGCCTTCCTTTCCATTTTCCTAATTAAATGATTTCCCTTTTTTTTTATCTCTTCACATTTTCACTTTTTAGAAGTTTCTGTATATTCAGATTCAGATAGTAGGGTTTTCATTGAGTCATGAAATTCCACGGGGAAATTTTTGATCACATTATAGTGCTTCTATTTATTTTAGGGCAGCTCCAGAGCAAATTTTGACTCACTAGATAGTTTTGACTCTGATTTATTGTGGTCTTAGGTTACTTAGGCCCTGTTTAACTTTCTTGCTACGTAGAGAGGAAGAGCCCTCGGGGACATTCTGCACAGTTGATCAGTTGATAAGACCACGGAGGCGGAGGCGGGTTTGGCATTTGCCGTACGCGTGCGGCAAGCTCGAGCAGGTGATAGGCTGCATACGTGTTGTTTGCGCGTTTTTGTATTATGGTAGAGAAAAAATTTAATAAAACATACCTTAGCAGCGTCCTAGGTGGTCAGATGAGTAGTACATGAATGCTCGACCTTCCCTAGTGCAGTGAAAGCTATGCTGTTACATTTGATACTGATCAACCCGACTTACGGTGCCGGCTAGGGGGACTATGCCCTTGCTGCCGAGCCCCATACGTGTGATTAAGGCTGGATGCAGTACAAGCACTTGAGAACTTTGTGAAGCACAGCCAGCGGAGTATACAGCTTGTGATTTTAAATCACTTGAGGCACTTACAAAAGCTCGATCCAGTAGTAAATCATGGAAATGTATAGGTAATAATAATATATTAGTAGGGTTTAGCACTCCCATTCTGTCCTTGTAGTAAACAAGCTACTAGTACATACTACTAGTTTCATTGCCTGCTGAACTTGTATCGATCTACTACTGAATTACAAACATCTTCCAAA